>NW_011499903.1:700626-766391 GCF_000495115.2 Populus euphratica | reverse complement strand
ATTGTTACTTATTTTATTTGAAATAATTTATGAAATGTTAATTATTATTATTCTAATTTTTTCATCTTTTAATTTTTTTATTTTTTATTTGATCTCTATTATTTTGATTATTATTTATTTTATTTAAGATAATTTATGAAATTATATTTTTTTCAATTTCATTCCCATTCAACCTTTTAATTTGTAAGATTTGTTCCTTATTATTTTAATAAATTTGAAAAAAATAAAACATTAATAAATTATTTTCCAGCTTATTTCTCATAACATAACCTAACACTGGAAAGTATTTTCCAACTTATTTTCTATTACACTACCAAACATCGGAAAATGCTTTCCCGGAATTTAATTTCTTAAAATTTACTTTTTCCAGGATTCACTTCTCAAAATAAAACTACTTTCCAACAAATAAACGGGACCTAAGTCTCTGGTTTTTTTATGCTTTTCTCTTTATGCAAGATCTTAATTCCGTTGTTGAGCTTTGTTATTAATTTATATTTTTTTTATGTTATTTGATCATTCATATGGTCTCAAAAGTTCTTTATATAATAAGTTGATATGTCATTAACAAAGAATAATAAATAAAATATTTTCTACATAATAAAAGGATTGAATTTAAAAATATTTTAAATTGATTGGATGAACAATATAAATCTATCTATAAAAAAACAAAAACTAATATTTAAAATAAAGTATATATAAATGACCTGTCGTTGAAAATATAAAAGTTGATATTTAAAATAAGATATGATCAACTTACTTAAAAATCATATAAAAAAGAAATACGATTTCATGTATAAAATTTAAACTCTTAAATGAAGTTTCAAGCTTTCCTCTTGTCTTTTCTCTTCAAACCCAACCCCCCCTCCTTCTTATTGCTATTTCAATTTCGCTTTCCTCTTGTCTTTTCTCTTCAAACCCCCCACCCCTTCTTATTGCTATTTCAATTTTTATTTTTGGATAATAAAATGCACATATCATGCTGTGTAGTATTATAGCATACACAAGAAAGTCATTTTTTTCTATCATTTTTTATCTTTTAACCCATAGATATAAAATCAAATCCTCTAGATGAATTGATCTAGGACTCAATTTTCTATGAACCAAACTAAGTTTTTTCTAAAAAAATCAACTTGCAATTGACAGGTTTAATCCAATTAGTTTTATAAATCTATATATATGATCTGGTCACAACTTAATTTAATTTTAAAAAGAAATTCCAAAACAATATTATGATCTACTTTTTAAAAAGAAATTAAATCAAAATGAATTAGCTTGTATCAACTTGTACACCTCGTTACTAGGGCAAACACTTGCCCTGTTCTTTCTTACCAGCCGCATTAATTAGCACCGTCTTCGCTTTATGGCGGCGATGTGCTTGAAACATTTGCCAACGACAATGATTCACTTGACCGGATTGTAATGGGAAGCCAGCTGTACAATAAAGTAATTTTCTTTTTGCATTTAAAAAAATAACTACAATTCCTATACATTCCCACTCATATCTTGAACTACAAGGAGATTAAGAAAGATTTGTGGCTTGGCATATGATATCTCCATTAGTTTTCATTGAACTTATGTTATAATATCTTGCTGTTATTTATGAAAAGCAAAGTTAAATATTAAAAAAATGTGATAAAAACTCTTAACAAATACACAATTAATAAAATTTATATAACCTTAATTTCAAATCAATAATCTAAAGACTTTTATGAATTTTTATATTTTTATCGTCATTTTTTTTAATGTTTAGCACCACTCATATATAAAATAATTGAATGAAATTTGAGTTATGATGAAATAAATCAAACTACAACATAACTTCGTTTAACGTTTACTACTTGCAGCTAGGTTTGTGACAATATCCCTCTTGTATATACTATCAACAATAATATTTAAGATTAATTAGCTATACTTACATCAACACTATCATAATTCTATTTCAAATATCATTGTATTATTTTAAATTTAATTAACTTTTCTATAATGTAACAATATACTTGTTAGAATACAGAGACACAGATTGATTATTTCAAATTCATGTCTTTTGTCATGAGATTTAAGATGCAATAATTTGAGAAAAAAATTGATGTGGTATAAGAGAAAAAAAAAGGTTATAGGATATACGTTGAGGCTCTATTTCTTACTCATCTAGTATTGTTAAAAAAATTTCAATAAAATAATTCTAATTATATTTTTAAATTTTTAAAAATCAAGATTGTAATTAATTAGGGGTTTGACTTGGGGTTAACATAGAGTCAACCACAACTTTATTTAATGATTTTTTAATATACAATTATAATTATATTGTTTAGATTTTTCAAATAATACAAAGTATGTCAAAGACAAATCTTAAATATGTTTCCATTGACTCATTTTTTTTTGACTGTCACATCACCTTATCTTATTCTTCTTTCTTGCTTGTTAGATATTCAATTTTATTTTTGATCATTAAACCTTCAAAAACTCTTGAGTGGATTTTGCTAAGATTAATTAAATTGTAAAAGATATGCTATTTAAAATATAACTAAATGACTGCTGTTTTAAAATATCAATTATATATAAAATTAATTTTTAAAAAATATAATTATATTTAAATCATATTATTTCCTAAATATTTTTTCAATAAATTTTAACCGAACAGAAAAAAAATCGGAATATAGAACACCTTAAATGACGGGGTGATGATAGAATCTTTTCGATTTAAAAAAAAAAAGTATAAATGTTTTCACAGAACTTGACGTGTTTCGGTGTTTGCTTGGCAGAAGCTAACACACGTGTGGTGGCGCAGGCCTAAAGAGGCACCAAACGGTTCACGTGGTTACACCGGCCTTGATGAGCATATCCTTAATCCACGTGCCCTCTTCCTCTCCCCTGTAAGTCTCTCCTTCCCCGCTAATGCTAGCCACCTATACACCCCAAGCTTGGACCCTGGAAAGATCTCGTCCCTTGCTAGTTTCTAGCCTTTCCTTTTCGACTTGCAATCTTATTTCTTCCTGGAACCAGAAGCAGGCCCCGTATACGTGGCGATCACTTGCACTAAAAGAACCCGCAGATGATTGACTGTTCAGTCTATGATATCTATATATTAAAGTATTAAATTAAACGGTGACGTGCTGCATCGGATCATGAATTACACGGGTCCGATCGATGCATGCAAGAGAGACTGGTTCGCCATTGATGGAGAAAATATAAGAGAAGACTATTCGAATGACACATGTCAAACTGGGGAGTTTGCAGGACCTTCGTATCTTGCTCATTGTCGATCAACAGAGATTGTCGTCCATTGTGATCAATACTCAAAGATTCTTGAAGATATATTTGCTTTTAATTAATTATCTGACATAAATTATTAAAATTGAGTGGATTCCTAATTTCGCACTGAGAAAATCACATGCATGTGTTGTTGTCTTCATGAACAATATGATTATGCACCTCAACCTGCATTCAAAGCATGGTTTGTTCCTGGATTTGAAATTGTATTTACAAAGTCCATTAATGTTCTCTGAACTTATGTCCAATATCTACAAAGTCAATTAATTATTGTTTTAACAACTTAATTAGATATTTGACTTCGTACGTATAGCATGGAAAGGTGAATGAGAGTGCCTGGTGGTTGATCTAGCTGAATCTTCTCAAGTGCAGTAAAACATGGATTAGTTGGGCAAGAAATTGCACTACAAGAAAACGTGGAAAAAGTATCTTAGAAATTATTTCTTGTGGGTTTTTTTTTTTTACTGAATTCATTGCCATTTTTTTGTTTATTTGATTGAAGTTTTAGGTTTATTTACATTGCCATTCTTTGTTCATCTGGCTTTGGTGTTAGAAATTATCAAGTAAATGAATACTGAAACATAAGATTTGCAAGGCGTCTGAGAGTCTTCGACCACCTATAGAATTTTATTTACTAGTGTTCCTTTTCTTAGGGTTCCTGCTATCCAAGCGTCTTCAACCTAACAAAGCAAGCCCGGGAGAGTGTTCCAGGCATGGAAAAAGCCCACAACTCCAGCCAACCAACTTACAGCATCAGTGCCATTCCCATCAGCCCATGACCAGGAACCTATAGACCAACAATTAAGTAATTTGCCATCATAATTTTTTATACGCAAAAATGTCAAATTATACAAGTAAAGTTGTCCTGATGAGTACGATTATGGAATAAATTACTGAGCATGTATGAAAATATTACCGTGGAATATCTGATCCTGGACTAAATATTTTTACCTTAATCATAAGTTCTAACCAAATTGACAGTTAATTTGACTATATAGTGCACAGTTACGGTTCTTTTCTAGAAAAACCTTGAATCAACAAAACAATTTAGTTTATAAAGTTAAATTGACAGTTTAACTAACTAATTATTATTAACTAAATACGTTAATCAGCCCACCTGCAAAAGAATTTAATTAACTTTTAGCTTTACCAGATAACAATTAATGTTGAGTTGTAAAGTCTGGACAAATATAACATGCTTCCAAACGGCCCTAATAAAAGAAGTAATTATTGAGAATTATACGCTTCTTTTTCGTAAAAATATTACACTCAACATGAAAACAGTTGGTAAATCCCACTAATTTTATCCGTAAGAATTATTACAGCCCCAGGTATAATGAATAATATTTACACCATATATGAGAATTTGAGCCCTCGAACCATGATATATGGAGCAGTGTCTCGTCCAACCGCAACGTTCTCCCTCCTGCCGCTACAAAATTGAGCTTACCGATAAACTACCATTTGCATGATCGAGCAACGAGTGAACTTTTAAAGCTGAAAAAGAAATAAAAAATCTTCATCCAAATAACAAATAATTCAAGGCGTGTTCCCATATAAATATTAAAAAAAATAAAATATCTTCATCCAAATAATATATGTATAAAATGCATGATAATTATGTTTGAGAATATAGTTGTATTATTTTCAAAGTATTTTTTATTTGGAAATAAATTAAAATAATATATTTTTATTTTTTTAATTATTTTTGATATTAACTTATCAAAATGATATGAAAATATCAAAAAATATTAATTTGAAATAAATAAAAAATAAATTATTTTTAAAATTTTTAAAAAATACTTTTGAAACCAAAAAACAAACAAAGTTTATAAATTTTTATAAAATTCAATTAAAAAAATATAAAAACTACTATATAAAAATTACATTTTAAACTTAAATTTTTCATGTAACTTGCAATTAAAACACAATTTAATTTATCACTGTAAATAAAACAACCGACGAAAAACTAACGCAGCCGAAAACGCTAGCAGGCGGTGCAACCGTGCCTTAAAATTAACCATCATTAACAAAACCCTAAGCGCGTCAGTGGTATTGTTTACGTAGAGAATACGTACAAATTGCTATTTGACTAAAACCGAAGGAAGCACTCTTATAATTGACATAACAGTCCCAGGCTATCGATTTGACGAAGCCCTCCCATTACGCCGACTAAACAGATTCCTCCCTATTAATTATTTTTTTAATTAATATAAATATTTAGTTAATTTATATATATTTGATTAATTTTATAAACTCTAAAATTAATAATTATATAATTTTTTAATATTTCTGAAATTTATAAAACTTAAATTTATAACATATAAAAAACAAATCTAAAACATGAATAATTAAGCTCCACCGTCGTATTCCCACTAAAATATTCATTATACAAGGAAAAGCATCCATGGCCTGTCTTTGCCTTTACACGCAGTGCATACGCTTCGTTA
Source organism: Populus euphratica (assembly GCF_000495115.2). Lineage (NCBI taxonomy): Eukaryota > Viridiplantae > Streptophyta > Magnoliopsida > Malpighiales > Salicaceae > Populus > Populus euphratica. Next base: position 760,671 of record NW_011499903.1, on the reverse strand, counting down.
CCGATAATTAGCAGCAAGGTTACGTACCATGTCAACTATGTCACTTTCCTCGTATGAAAGAAAGGCGCTTCACTTCAATTGTCTTTGGGATTTGGACTGAATATGGATACCTTTCTGAGCTACAGACGCACCTTACCATTTTTCTGCGAAGATTTTAATGAATTCATACATCTTAATCCTTGTAAACAGTTCCGAGGTCCCAAAAGTCTGTCATAGTAACCGGCGACTGAGATCAGAATTCAAGATTGGTTAAATAAAAAGGGTCAAAGAAGGGGGATCCAAGTCACATGGCATGGAGGGAAGAAATCGAACATTATCACCGGAAGAAAAAATTTTCTTATAGCAGAGTTGATTATAACTTAGCACTTCTAGTTTATAAAAAATAATTAATTAATTTTGATTTTAAAGGTCGGTCCATGATTAATAAAATATGTTCTATCTTTTAATGTTTAAGTTCACACCATTAAGATAAACTTATTAAATTCTTCTAAAAACACTAAGCCGGTGTGTGAAGTGAGCTCTTAAAATTGCTTGAAGAGAAGACTTAATCTAAATTAACGTGCAGGTTGATATGAGACTATCCAGTCGAACTTGTAGCGTAAAAAAATTAAAAACAGTAAAAATTATTAATTATTTAATTGGTGTTGACTATCATTGATTTTGTAATTTTTTGTTCCAAAAATGCTCTTTCATTGTTAAATTTTTCCATTTTACTAATTTTTTCTTTTTTCTATTTTTTTAAAATTAAAAAAATAATAATAATTACTTGGCCAAAAGCAAAATTAATCATGTTACCACTATGTTAACTTAAGAGCTTTGAGATATCAAGATATTATTTATTTATTTTTAATATATTTCTTCAAGTAAAAGCCATTTAAATTTAAAATTTATATAATTTCATATTATTTTATACTTAATTTTTATAAAATAAATAAAAAAACAAAATTAGCTCTCATTTAAAACACAAAAGTTGCATTGCCATGGCAAATATTAAATCGGCAACCGCTATGAAACCGAGGAGATATTTTAACCTACTCTTAATATGAGTAATAATTTTGCAGGATGAACTCATTGACTCTTATACGCTGGCATGAATGAGCAAATACAACAGAACCAGTTATATTGGCAAAACTTTATTTTTTTTATTTCATGGTATCAAAGCCTTTCAAAGCTAATGTTATAATTTTTACTTGGAGACATGTCTCCACAATATCATCTTCATCTTCTTTCAATGATTTTGAAAGCCCTCTTCCACTCAATATTTCTAATTATAAATCTTTAAGAACCTGTTTGAAATTAAAATATTGTTTTATTTAAAAATATATAAGCAAAATATCATTTTATAGCATAAGCAACATCAAAATTATACAAGATATGAATGTTAGTTCATGAACTTGGTAATGGTATCTTTGTACCTTCTCCTCCTACTCTATGGTATGTCAATGTGGGTGTATTTGTTGTTGTCTCAAATCCAGCTTTTTATATTTACAGCAATCATGTTGAAATTAATTATTATTTTATCATTCAAAAAGTTATTTACAAAGATATTTTGGTTTGTCATATATCAACTAATTAAAGATCAATTGCTTAATGGCCTTATCGAGGGGCAAATTAACCTCACTATAGCTTCACCTTCTTAGGATCTATTCCTTCACTCCAGCAGCTGCTATTTATTCCCCTACAAATACTCGTCAGCATATGAGTTTTAATTGTCTGCTAATTCTCAAGTGTTTCACTCCTTGTCTTGTTACATTGTATCTATTTTAGTTTTATCAATACAACATAACCAATTGGCAAGGCTTTCTTCTTCTTTTATTATGTAACAGAGGTGGTTTTGTCTGAAGATGAAATGATTAGATTCACGTTTGAGGAGAAATACTTAAAGATATTCACTTTGAGTGAAATGCAATAAAAAATGAGGCGTGTATATATATATATATATATAGAAGAAAAAAAAGAAAAAAAAAAGGATGTAGCTTATATATATGGAATTAAAGTGGCATTGAACTTAAGATTCTTTAAATTCGAACCTTTTTATTTTTTAATAAAAAATAATTATGTCGTCAAGCACGTCTATTCATCTTTAAATGATCTTGCTAGGTCCACAGTAAATTTAAAGTGATTGGGTCTAAATTGAAAGCATTTGAAAAGCCATGCGTGATAAGCAAGAATCCAAAAATCATTGGAGGAAGCAACATTTGATATCTGGGGTCTGATACCTCTGTGTTCGCCTCCAATCCACACACAACGCCTGTCTAATCCTTCGTGTCTTCGTATAAAGTATTTGCTCATCCTTAAACCCAGGGCATATCGGCTTGTTCTTATCAATCCTGAAAGCCACCACTCCAGCGTAACTTCTTTTTTTTTTTAAAGTGTGTGTATAATAATAATATTATGCATGATGTTTTTCGAAAATATTTTTAAATTAAAAATACAAGTATATGGGGAGGACAAACAGGTACAAGACTTTTGGCGGTCAGTTCGTGAGTTTTGCCTTTCATTCTTGCCTTTTCCCCCTCGGTTTAACCTATAGCTAGTGGGACTCTCCTATATAGCTTCACAATGATTTATTCCGGTGGGTATTTGCTTTAATTACTATGCCATTAATCATATTCGTTCCTTTTCCTTACTTTTGCTTCATACGTTATAATTTTCGCTTAGGGTCAGGGTTGGTCCATTAATACTCATGGAAAGGTCGATCTGATCATCAAGACCATCAGTCTACATTGGCGGATGCGGCATCATCAAGATTCACAAACTTTAAGGCTTGAGTGAGAGGGGTGGTATACGGTCACCTCCTTTAGTCCAAAGGGTCCTTTTTTATGGGAATCTTGATGATGCTGCATCGGCAAATATATGACTATTCTTCTCTACTGTTGCATGCCAAATATGTCCAGCAAGCTCTTCGATTTGATCAAAGGTGGAGTGTAAGTTAATTTCCAAGCAAAAACCATCAAGGTAATATTTCCTTAACATATCTCAAGCTGCTTGTTTTCAGGTTATGTTTATCCAATCTAGTTTTTGCCCTGTTCTCGTCTCCTGTAATGTGCTGGTTCTCCTTCTTTGGCTGCTGGTCTGGGATTGTTCGGTGGTCTATGAGCTTCATTTGGTTGTGGCAACATTTTTTCAGTTTTCATCTTCTATTTGTTTCCTCCGTCCCTTCTGGCCTATATATAGGCTGATGTTGCTTTTTTTTTAAATAGTTCTGCCATTTTGGTGTTCTCTCATCACTTGCAGCTTTTCCTCGGATATGACTACAATAGTGATAAAACTCAGACCAATTATGTCAATCTCGAGCCTGACCTAGCGAGTCAAATTACAGCTTGATGAGTTAATTCAAAATTTAAAACAATTTTTTTTTAAATCAACTTAAACATAAAATTAAGAATAAAAGTACCCTTTTGCATAGGGAGGTAAGGATGTTTCCAGTTCACTCCAATTAAGGCAAACTGCGGACATTCCAACGCTAGTTGAACATGTATAAGGAGCTTAATCAATATTGTTCACAAAAATTGAGGTGTTTATCGGATACAGTAAGGCCTGTCAATCCTGCATCAAATTCGATGTAAAAGAACTGTCCTGAAATTTTGCTTGACCTCATGTTTTGGGCTCATGCTGATATGAAAGTTGTACTGGCTAGAAGTATCAACGAGCCCATGTTGTGGGCCAAGTTTATTGCTATCAATGATGAAGCACTCGATATGGAATCGTGCTTTAGGCTTTTTTTTTTACCGGCTAAGAATCTCAGAGTCATCAGCCAAGGCTCCGATCATCCATTATTCCAGCTGCATCAATGAAATTTTAATTTTGTTGTAGTTTCAAATCACAACATCATTTTAAATGTTGTCGTTATAAAATAAAGTGTGCTATTTTGTCAAAACTTTTAACTATTATATTAATTCATTATTTATTTTAATTTTGTGAATTAATTACCCAATTTATTAGCTCTAGGGGCACCACCCATTTGTCTTGGTGCATCCATGGTTTAAAGATCCATGACCCATTTCAAGTTCTAGTCATGAATTGAATAGGTTAAATCAAATCAAATTTTGATTTAAAAAACAAAGGTTAAAACGTTTTTGTTTTGAAAAAAATAAAAATCAAATTTTGACCAAGTTTTTTTTAAGTTATGGGTTAATTTGTTGAGTTGTCTTATAGCTAAATCAGGTTAATTTTTTATTTTTATTTTAAAAAAACCCAACTTAAATTAAAAGTGTTGGGCTCCTAGTTGATTTATAGTTGAATGAATACAGCACTCCTACCAGGCTGGGTTTTTTAGGTAGGGGTAAACTGCACAAGTTGACACTGTAAGAACTATATATATATTTATAGTAAAGAGCTGTGTAGTATATTTTACCAGCCATTGATGACCTGCACAGGAAGTAAACTGTAGCTAACAAGAGATGAGCCAAGTTCAAGCGTCATCCTTCACTTTTGTGTTTCGATATATGAGGTAATTGCGTAAATGGAGCCAACAAGATGAACTGTAAAGAGTCTCTCTGATGCTTTCGTTTCAAAAACAACTCAGTGGACCATTTGGAGAGACACAAAATTATGGAAAGTTTGACCCGCTGTTCTTACGGAGTGTAGCAGAGAGGGATCCATGGTTTCACAAGTCTGCCTTCCCCGTCCTGAGCCTGACCATCCCTTGTGCAGCTCACATGTCTCCATGTGGGTCTCCCAATACGTGCATGTACTCAAGCCCCCATGATTCACCTAAGAATTTGCTTAGCCCAAAGAGTCTTCGAAGAAAAAAAAATCAAAGAAGATTAAAAAAGAGGGGCGTTGTGTACCAGGAGAACATCCCATGTGGCTAGATTTTGACTCTGTTGAATCGCATTGACCAATGAAATATTCACGCGTATTTAAAATTACGATAATGATTTTTTTAAAATATTTTTTATTTAAAAATATATTAAAATAATATTTTTAAAAATTATTTTTAACACATTAAAATAATTCAAAAACATCAAAAAATATTAATTTTTAGTAAAAAAATAAAAAAATTTAATTTTTTCGAAAAATATTAATTTTTAGTAAAAAAATAATAAAATTTTAATTTTTTTAAAATACAAAAATAAAGGAATAGAATGTATTTGAAGTAGTGAAAATTAAAAACACAACAAATAAGAATAGCCGCTATATTTGTTCCTTGCAGTGAAACTGTAGGTTTGATTTCACATTGTGCAAAGAAATATTCCATGACGAGTTATGGTTTTTTATAGCTTAGTTTATTTTATTGAGTTGATTCGGTGACCTTGCAAATAAACTATTCCAACATGTAACTTAATAATTTAAATTTTTAGAATAAACAGGATTCTTTTTAATTATAATTTTGAATTAAACGATATCAATTTTACGCTCTAACAATTATTTTTTTGTTCTCTGTCATTAAATGTGTGTAAAAGAAATATTTTCATATTAAAATATATTATTTTTTCATTTTTTAATTTGAGCAAATCAAAATCTTTAAAAAGTATTAAAAAAACAACAATTTAATATTTTTTTAAACGAAACAAACTTAGAAGATACATAATTTATCACGAAGTTAATGAAACCAAAAGGCAACGAAGACCGCATCTCAATTTGAGTACAATGAATAAAGTGGAATATTTGACCGTTGTTTTGAGAAACTTTTATTAGTTTATAATTTCACATAGAATTTTTTTCCAAGTACCATTTGATTATTGATTAAGAAAGCTTGTGATCATGGGCTGGTCTGGCTTTAAATAATCTCGTAAGTACACCATTTTTATTTTTATATCATTTTGAAGTTTGTTGTCCAGCAACGGATGACGCAGAGCACAGACCTATTTCATCACATGGTGAGTTTCAGAAGAGCACCATTGATGAATTAATAATTTGAGGTAACTTTAAATTTCATTTTTTCTGTGTTCTATTACATAAGATCTTGATTCATTCAAGAACGTTAAGCTTCACTGCTACTGACCCAAAGGGTTGCAGTACAATCTCTTGTATTATTTAATGGTTAGGGGGTGACCTAGCTGGGACATTCAGGACGAAGACACGATATATATATTGCTTTGGTGATTCACGGATATCAAGCTAGCCAAATATGGCATCCTTCACAGGCACCGTAACTCTCTGGTCTAATGTAACCAAGAATCCCAGGAGAAGAATCCTAGGAGGAGGAGGAGGAGGAGGAGGAGAAAGGAAGAAGGTTGAGCATCCAAGGCATTTTCCGAGACAACTTCCTTCTGTTTTTTTTCGAAGTGATTTTTCTATATATTTTTTCAACAAGTGTGTTTAAACAGAAGATTAAAAAACATCGTATGGGAAGGAAGAAGGTTGAGCATCCAAGGCATTTTCCGAGACAACTTCCTTCTGTTTTTTTTCGAAGTGATTTTTCTATATATTTTTTCAACAAGTGTGTTTAAACAGAAGATTAAAAAACATCGTATGGGAACTATTATAAATGATATTATCTATGTTTTAGAGAAATTGTCCCGCTTTCTATTTTTATTTGAAATGGGTTAATTAATATAAGATTGAAACATAAAACGAGAACGGTTTTACATGATCCCATCTTCCGTTTTATATTTTTGTTTGTCGATCGTATGATCAAAATATTTGTCATGAAGTCCAACGTTATGTGTTTTTTCTAGAGTTCATTTTGTAAAACGCCTGTAATTGGAATGTGTGTTTTATATATATAAAAAAAATGGTGACATGAAATATTAATAATTTGTATGGCTATGACTTTTCTTAAATAAAAAAAGAGTAATTAAATTTGGTGGTTTACTCCAGTGGCTTGTTGACCCAAAACTTGGTTTAAGTCGGATTTCAAATAAATTAAATGGAAGTTGATATAATTTGACTTGGTAAATCAATTAGTAATGTTATCGACATGTCAAAATCTAGTTTAAATGATGTTTTGAGGTCAATTTAGATTGATTTTTTCAATTCATAAATCAAATCATATCATAAACCATATCAAATTTAATTGAAAGAAACTACCAGCTATGAGTGTTTGAGAATATAGTTATTAAAGTGTTTTTAATTTGAAAATTTATTTTTAATATCAATCTACCAAAATAATTTTAAAAAATTAATTCAAAACAAATAAAATTTTTAAATTTTAATAAAAAAAAAACATGCTGCAAAAATATGATTTTAACTTCTACAAGCGAAGGAGGGAGCCCAACTTCGACGCATATTGAACGTGCTCGGAGGCCACGAGCAGTGAACGTTTCAATTATTAGACCGACCGCTGTCCTTCGTGGAACAATGAGCACAACCCTCTTCACATTACCAGCTCATACCTGTCTCTGAGTACGAACCTCTCTGTATGGACTGTATGGTGACCGTTTTTTAAAATTAAAAAAAATAACCATAATGTACGACAGCAATGTCTACAAATTAAATATTGTATGGTGACCGTTTTTTAAAATAATAAAAAAATAACCATAATGCAGCTCTGTACGACAGCAATGTCTACAAATTAAATGATGGATCTCCATGAGGGGGGAAGGAGGTTCAAGAATCAGGAAGTCACACAGTAAGAATACAGACCCTGAGACCTGAGAACCAGCCAATAACATGATGCCATGAACGGTAAAAAAAAAAAAACACGGATGCAAGGTGACCGAATATACAAAAAAAAAAAAAAAAAAACAAAGAATTTCAGCACCAAATGAAATACTGGTTCACATCTAGAAACCCGAATCGCCATTACAATATTTAATAAAAAGCCCACTCACTGAGCGAGTCCCATCCTTGATCTTATCTCTCTCTCTCTCTCTCACACACCAACGCTTTCGCCCTCTCACACGTATATAGTACATACAGAGAAGAATCATATCACTTGCTGTTACGAGCTAGTCACTTGTAGCTTCTAAGGTTCGTAGATGGATGAGAAGTGGAAGTTATCAAAGAAAGAAGGTTCATCTTCTTTCACAAGAAGTTTCTCGACTAAGAGTTCATCATCCAAGGCTCCTCTCTTGAGGACCTCGTCCCTCAAGAGCTCTTCTCCAAAGTGCCCTCTTCCAAGGAGTTTCTCTCAAAAAAACTCTTCTATTTCACATAAATGTAGTAGCTTAGCCAAGGAACAGAAGGCAAGGTTTTATATCATGAGGCGCTGTGTTGCCATGCTTGTTTGTTGGCACAAACATGGTGATTCTTGAAGGAACATGCAAAGAGATCGAGTAAGGGATCAAGTGTACCTTCTTGGTTGTTTCTTCTTGCTTTTTTTTTCTCCTCCCCTCTCCTTTCTTAAAGATGGATGTTGGGTTTGATTGAACTCGTAAATTTTCTGCCATCTGACCAAGAAGAGATTGGTATCATAGGGTTTTATTGTCTTTCCTCCATTTTTAGAATCAGCTCTGTAATTACAATTTGAAGAGAGCTAGAATCATCTACTTTGTAACAAGAGATCATCACATATCAATTATAATCCAATAAAATCTCAAATTAACTAGCTACATTTACTTTGATGATTCTTCATTTTTTTTAATGTTCTGGGTAGATAGATTTTAGTCCCTACTGGATCTCAACACTAGCAAGACCTGTTTTGCTCTATTATTGAAGTTGTCATAGCAGTCTTATCTCTTCTCCTTTCAGTTTCCGTTTTCCTCTCTGTTTTGTCTTTTGATGGAAGAGAGATTCCTTTTAGATGGTGGAACTGGCAGTAAGGTAGGGGACATTATTAGCAATTGGATCTGCATTGGGAGTGCCACTCATCTCCCTGCCATTGATAAAAATGAGTTCTGTAAAAGGTAATACCAGCAAAACTGATGCTACTACAAATGACAACTTGCATACAGTTTGATTCTACAGTAGGAATCTGGATTCTGGATTTTTTCCGAGCATCTCTCCTCTTATCAGCACAAAACGTCTAATTTTGTCATTTCAGCACTGAAAAATATCAGAATCGTCAAATGACACGACATGTCGTGTCGTATCCCACTTATTTCATCAACTGTAGGATAAGAACTTGTCATAAAAAGAAGGTACGGGAGTTTTTAGCTTCTCGATCTTCATATCAATTCATCTCCATCTATAGTCGTAGTGTGCAAGCAGGCCGGATACTCATATTAATCTAAAAAAAAAAAAACCCCACATGTACAACTAGATGCGTCAACAAAACACCAGCCCCCCCGCCCTTGTGTCGAATGAAACATGTGATGCTTTACTCAACTACTTCCAAGCAAGAACATGAATACAACAAGATTAGGGAAATCATCATGGTAATAGTGTCTTGTTAGAATCCATAATTGAACTGCATAATTGAATCATTGCATAAATGTGATAATGTTATAGACAACTGCATAAATGTGATAGACCCGTAGATACATACTATTAGTCACTGGTGAATCTGCTATAATTCTTTGTTTCCGTAGCAGAACACTGATACTTGGGGGGGAAAAAAAGGAAAGGACGGATGTTATAACTTTCAGAAGTCAGTGACAGTAAACATAAGAAAATGTATAGCAGCTTTTAAATCTGGCCAGAATCAATCATTACAATCCTTTCTGTAATTTGGTCTGATAATTAAAACATAATGAATATGATGTTATAGTCATTTATTTACTGCAGTTCGCAGGATTGAAATAGCATAAGATCAAGCATAACATGGAAAAAGACACTTCATGATCAAAATGTCATTAATCAACAGATACAAAATATTTTTTATAATTCCACCACAAGGTTGTTTACATGTCACCTGCGATAGGAGTGACATCTGAAGTTGAAATGAAGCCGCAAAATTATCCCATCAAACGTGCTCTTGAATCCTTTTTTTATGGCTCACATCCCAATCTTTCTTCACAATTCGGAATGCAATGTCCTCATAAGGTGACCCTGCATGAAATCTTATAATGCAAGTCTCGCCATTGCTCCCATCATCCTCGCATGTATAAGTTGGAGTCTCTGTCCTGTTTATCATGTCTGGGTAGAAGATATTGAACTTGTATCCTCGCACAATCTTTGGAGGTGGATTTTCATGATCGTAGTGAGTCCTGTTATATTTGTTCCATTCATATCCAGTGTGAAAAGCATTGACATACTTAGGCTTTCTCGGTTGGTACTTGTCACACAACCATTCTACCTGTGAATCCAGGTTCACTTCAGCGACAGAGCCAATTACTCCATCACCTTCCTTCATAGCTCCCGTAGCTTTATTCAGATTGAACTTCTCCAATAATGTAGGCGGTTCTGGTTCCGCAGGTTCTTGAATCTGATTTTTTCGTTCATCATCATTAGCAACAAATTGTGGAATAGCACAATCCTCTTTCTTCTGCCAGTCCTGAAACTCAGCACGGGCACGTTTTCTAGCTAACAACTCCCTTTCTTCCTCGTGCTGTCGTTTCTCAAGTGCCGTTTGCTCTCTTCTTTTCTTAACCTTTCCAATCTCTTCCATTCTCTCTCTCTGTCTCCTTCTTTCGGTTTTAAGAGAAAAGAAAGCAGCCCTTGCGCAATATCACGCTCAATCTTTTTGCGCCACACAAATTTCTCATCGAGATTGGAATCACCGAAGGGATTGGACTGATTAGAATAAAAGGACGAGAATGGTGATGATGATCTCGACGTCAACTTTTTGCTTTTTTGATCGCCTTCTTCACCAAATACTCTTCTATTTCTTCTTCACTTACCTTCCTGTTCACGTCCATGTTTAATTCTTTATCAGCAAACAATTCTCTCTGCCCTCCTCTGCCTCCGCCCCTGCCTCCTCTGCTTTTGCTTTAGGGTAAATAAATCATCTAAAAGAAACCTAATTATATAGGGAAAGTAAGAAAACCTGGAACCGACCTTCATTTTTTTTTTTTAAAAAAAAAAGGATAACCGACCTTTATTGTGAATGTATATATAACAGAACTATATATATACTTTTTTATTTTAGGATATATGACATAAATTAATTTATGTTAGAAAGATTTTTTTTTAATTTTTCAGCTTGTCACATGAATTTTAGAATAACTAAAATGCATATATCTTAAACCCATTGAGCTAAATTGCTTACAGGCAGGTGAAAATCAAAATGTAATCTTATTCATATTAATTATATGCTTGATGAACAGAACAGGCAAGTTAATCCGAATGGATACCTGGAAGGATCTCCATGAGCAGCCAACCAAGGCTCGACCATGGAAGCATCGAAGCTATAGAAAATGTGGCTGTGAGCATCTAATATTCCACAAGCAGCCAAATTAGACTGTTTTGCTAACCAATTCAAAACCTTGAACCCATCTTCAAAAGCCCTCCGATTCCTGGTCTCTGGTGCCAATCTATACCCAACAACCACGAAAATAATATCATCACTGTTTCGTGATTATCCTGCAAAACGCGTCGTTCCCTACCGATTCATTGCTGCCTTTCACAAACCCGCCACCGTGAAACTGCAGCATCACCGGTGAAAGTTAACTGGGGGAGGCAAATAGCCGCCGTGATCATGGGTTGAAGGGCAACGGGGAGGTGACAGCTGAGTCAGGCAGGCAAACGCGGAGAGAAAGAGAAGAGGAGTCGACACGGATGGTGTTTTTGGTACTCCACCAAGGTTATCAAAAATATCTTTTTTGACTTGAAAAATACAATATAAATTATAAAATTATAAATAATTTTTTTAATATAATTAACAATTCTAGTTAATAAATTAAATTACATTAAAATTTAATAAAATAAATGAATAATATTATAATTAATAAAATAAAACTGAGAAAGATAAATAATATAAATTAATAACATAAAAAAATAAAAAAATTTAGAATAAAATTTTTCAATACAGAAAAATCACTGAAAAATAAAAAATAAATATAAATTTAGTAACAATTTAATTGTTTCCATCACAATAAGTATTAATAGATTTATTTTGAATTACAAACTAATGAATTTAAATTAGAAATTAACTAACATAAATTTAATAATAAAATAAACTCCTAAATAATATTTAATACATTAAAAAAATTAAATTAAAAATAATTATTTAAAATAAATAAAATAAAATAATAAAAAAATCTTCTTATTAAAATTTCTCCATGTAGCATGAATTTTTAATTTTTGTATATTTTTGATAGATTGGAGTCTTGATTTCAAATATGTTATTCTTTCTTGTTTTAATGAATGATTAGGCCTGCAATATATAGTTAAAAAGTTTTAGATATTTAGTCAAAGTAAAATTTCATCGGTAGCTCTGGATATGTAATAAACAATAAATCTTGTCTGATATATTTAATAATATTAATTTACTAACTTTGATTTTCTAAAATATTAAGTTTTTTAACTCTATTTGATATAAAAATTTATCATAATATATTTTTATATATTTAATATTTTCTTTTAAAATTTCAACTTCATTCAATATATAGTTTGAAAGATATAATCAATCTTATAAAACTAATATGTAAATATTTTAAAATCAAATTTAAACCTGATATGATTCATATCATAAATTTAATAAATTTATAAAATTAAATTGAGTTTATAAATTTTATACAAATTAAATCTAATTTTATTAATTTTAAATTTCTAATCTAATTTAACACATTAAATATATTATTTTAACTTCTGAAATTATAAAACTTTACGAGTTAACTCATCATTTTAAAAATCTTGGCTGGTGCTAAGTAGAAGAAGGGTTGTTAGCGGCGATGGATTCGTGGGGTCGAGAAGTGACGCCAAATTGGAGAGAGGGATTCTAGAAGCATCCCCTGGGGACAAATGCTTTTTAGAAAAGACTGTTCGTGACTCGCACTTTGCACCCGTGGGTCAAAAAAATTTGAATACGTAAAAGAATGCGTAGACGAAGAAAGTAGTTGAAAAGAAGAAGAAAAGACCTTTATACCCTATTGGTTAACTCGGCTAAATTGGATAATTTAATAATATAATATAATTTATAAAATAATGATAATAAATAAATTGTTAAAAAAAATATGTGATACTAATCAATTAAAATAAATGATTTCTCTATATTATAATTAAAAAAATATATATTAAAAATTCAAATTTAATTATAAAAGTCTAGACCAAGATATTAAAAGAAATTACATGGATCACTAGAGTAATATCTTGAAAAAGAAAACCAAACAAAACAAAATAAAGTAAGTGTTAGATTATATTCAATAAATCAATTTTATTTAATTTAAAAATAAAATTTATTTTTTAAAAAATAAATTTTAAAAAACAACAATTAAAAAGACTTGAAATAACCCAATTAAATAAAAAGAAATGATAAAAGCAAAGTCATAGAAAGCATGAGAAAAAAAAATGTTCAATCTCTAAATAAATAAATATTAAAAATAAAATTAAAAAAATATTTTTTTTTAAAAAAAAAAGCAATCTTAGACAAACCTTGAGAAGCGGGTTTAATTTTCAAAGCTTCCAACCCATAAAATTTTAAACGCAAGCTTAACCAATTAACTTAAATCTAAACCAATTAAATATCAAAGAATAAAATTGAGTAAAAATATACTAGTTTTGAAAAACTTGCAAAGCAAAAAAAAAAATGAAGATAAAATCTAAAAGGAAATAAATTTATAGAGGGTGGAATCAACAAAAAAAAACAACTCTAAAAATTATTTTAGATTACAAAAAATAATAATTAAAAAAATAAATATTATTAATAAAACAAAAAAAAATAAGGATGAAATTGAAATGAAAATTTAATTCAATAAATTATTTCAAAAAAAATTATTACCAAAAAAATATGAACTGAATAAAAGAAAAAAAAAAGTTTAGAGACCGATTCGAAAAATTAAAAGGTGGAACGCAAACACCAAGAAAAAAGAAAAAAAAAAAGAAGATAATTATCAATGGCAAAATAAAGTATTCTAGCTGCGCGCGCCATATATATATATGGAGGAGACACTAAAATGAAGTTGATGTCATACTGTAACGGCCTTCTTGGCTGCTGAAATCAGCCATGCATGTTGTTTGAAAAATGGTAAAGTGGTTGATGCAGTAACACGTAGAGAATTTTTTTTATATATCTCCTTTTATTTTATTTAAAAGACTGAACTACCCCTGCCACATCCTAATAACAACAAAAAGATTTGTTGCGCAATGACTGAAATACTTTGTAACCCTAGGCTTCAGAAAATAAAATTTAAAGGCAAGTAGGTCTTTTAATTGTCCTTATAAAAATAAATAGACAAAAGAAGCCCTTATTAGCAATTCAAATTTTTTCTTCTAAGGATAGTATAATAATTTTATTATGCATATTAAAATAAAAGGACAAAAATACCTTTTTATAGCAAACAAATATATTCTTTCTTTTGAGAGCATCAAAATAAATTTATTGGGTTAAAAAAAAAAAAATTATGTCCTGTCCCTAGTCAATTTCAAAATACCAAAATGATTCTATTGCAAAGATGATCCCACTTTCAACTATTAGCCTACTCTTAAAATTTTAAGAGTAAAATAGTAATTTTATTATTCTTGTCCATAATAAAATATGTATCAGTAAAGCCTTAAGATTTTTTAATAAATTAGTAATATAATTTTTTAAATAGTATAAATATATATATTTTTTCTTCTGTACATTCCAATAGTAAAGTGTCTTTTAGAATAGTCAATTGTATTTTTAATATATTTAAGATACATTTATTTTAAAATTTAATATGATTTGATTGACTTGATAGATTTAAAAATAATTTATAATCAATTTAATATTAAATAATAAAATTAAAATAAATAAATAAATAAATTAATAATAAAATAATCTGATTCAACTTCAGTAAACTTGAAAAATCTATGATATAGATTATAAGAACATTATCATCTCATATAAATATAAAGCAAATATATATATATATATATATAATTAAAAAAATCAAAGAGAAAAAAAACTAATAAAAAAATATTATTGCAATAAATAATATCTTATTTTTACCATATTTGTAAGAATAAAATCCAAATGAATATTTTCTTTTCTCTTTTCTCTTGAAGATGCTTAAGAGATTTTTTTGTTATCTTTCCCTTCTATTGAGTTTTTTTTTTTTTTTAGTTGGCTTCTTTTCATGTTGGGATTTTTTTTTAACAAGGTTTTCTCGTTATATTTTGATTAATTATAGTATCTTAACTTGTAAACATCAATTATTTGAACGAGTTTTCAATATTTATGCTGTTGTCAAGATTTTTCTATACAATATAATGTAAAAATAGTGATATGTTTATCTATAACTTGGTATTAAAATAATTTATTTCAAACATGTTTCTTTTAACCTCCTTGTAGTTTTCTATAATACGATCACTAATTTGTATCCTTATGAATCTATCGAAATTAATTTTCTTCTTCTTTGAACATACCCTTTCCATTGTTTGTCATGCGTTCAGCCCATCACATCCCAAGGTTCGAACTTATGTTCATTAACACGCCTTAAACACATTAAATTGTGTAAGAAACCATTAGCTTAACATGCAAGGTAGGGGATCCACTGCGAAAAGTAATATATTTATCACAGTTACGCATGTTAGTCGTTTACTAAATTATCCATCACCACAACCCATCTTAAACACATTTTATGTTCTTAGGCATGCTGTAGTCATAATTAGTTTGTTAAAATGCCGAGTTAATTTATAAAATTTTATGAATTTATGAGTGAATATATTGATATAAAAAATTTAAAAATAATAAAATCAGATTTAATTTATGTAAAATTAGTAAATTTGGTCTAATTTTATGTATTTACTAAATTTATGATATGAATAAAACCGGGTTTAAATTTAACCTTACAATATCTACTAACTAGTTTTATAAGATTGATCATATCTTTCAAACTGTATATTGGATGAAGCTGGAATTTTACAAGAAAATATTAGATATATAAAAATATATTATGATAAATTTTCAGGTTAAATGGAATTAAGGTATATAATATTTTAGAAGGTCATTTTAGTAAACTAATGTTGTCAAATATATCAAACAAGATCTTCGTATACTATTTGAGACATATTTAGAGCTATTCGTAGAATTTTGTTTCGATTAAAGTTGGAATAGAAACTATATATTTGAAATTTTCCAACTATATAAAGTTGGTCTAATAATTCATCCAAATGAGAAAGAACGACATGTTTGAAATTGAAATCAAGAGAGAATAATATGTTTAGAATCATGACTTAAATCTGTCAATAATATGTAAAAATTAGAGATTTAGGCTACATGAAGGAATTTTAACATGAATTTTTTGTAATATTTATTAATTTTATTAATTTTAAATAATTATTTTAAATTTAAATTTTTTCTAGTACATTAAATATTATTTAGAGGTCTATTTTATTATTGAATTTATGTTAGCTAATTAATAATTTGAACTTATTAGCTTGCAACCCAAAAAAGGTCTCTCAAGGCTTATTATGATGAAAACAACCATATTATCACTAAATTTATATTTATTTCCTACCTTTCAATAACTTTTCTTTATTGAAAAATTTTATTTTGAGACTTTTTGTTTTTCTATGTCATTAATTTATTGATTCATACTATCTATCTCTCTCATTTTATTTACATAACTCATTAATTTTAATATAATTTAATTTATTGACTCAAATTATTAAATATAATTAGTTAAAAAAATTATTTATAATTTTACAATTTAAGTTTTCAATCTAAATTTATATTATATTTTCATGTCACGTCATAATCATTTTCATATCAAGTTTTTAAGGTGTTTGATTTTGTTTTTCATTCATAAATATATTAAAATAATATATATTTTTTTTAAAAAATATTTTTAATATCAAAATAATCTAAAAACACTAAAAAAATAATTTATACCATAAAACGTTAAATTTTAATGAAAAACAGATTGAGTCTCAATGTAAAACACCCCCTAATACAAGCACCACAAGTCTGCTATGGAAACCAAAAGGACCACTGGTGTCATATTTTATGCCAATATGCCAATATAGTCCTTGTTTTGTGGTCACAATGGCTACAACACAGGACTATCAGCCATTCAAGTTTGCCCAGCTCAACCTGAGCGAGGCTGGATGAGAAACAAATCTGAATTTGAAGTTATAAATCCAAAATACTGGTATATTACCCAGCAGATAACAGCAAATCAACTGAAACTAACTCATCACTAGTCAATGCATTTCTACTAGCTTTTCTCTTGAGGAATTCTTTGTTAACTATCTATAATGAAGTTATAAATCGATAATGCCCTTTCGGGAGATAAAAAGTCTGACGTAGATTGAGGTTAATTAACTATACAACAAAAAAAAAAAAACATAATCAAAACACGCAAACAATGGTAGAGCCAAAGATAAGATGTGTTGAAAGAAAAGAAAGAACTAATTTCGGCCATCAATGACAATGTAATGATCTGTTCAATAAATATAAACAATACAAAAACTTCGTCAGATTAGCCATGCGTTCTGCAGAAAATCTGGCAGGACATGCGAAGATGTCCCCACTTCAGGGTGGTTTTCTCTTTTAGTTTTCAGCTAGTCTACTGTTTACAGCATGCTTTGTATGTTTCTGTGTTCAGAAATAACACATTTAAGCTCCTGAATAAAATAAAAACAAAAAAACTCACAAAGGCGGAACCCCATTTGTTGGAGCACTTGGTGGTCTGTATTTCATTACCGCCACTTCCAGGACACCATCATTCCGGAAATTAGGACAGAAGAGTCGAGGGTCAACAGGACCAGGCAATTTAAAAGAAATGGTGAATGGTCCAGGAGGGCAGAGTTGCTGGACCCTCATCTGGAAGACACTAGATGAATCTTTCAGCATCCCAGCATCAACAGTTACCACACCTTTTATGTGAACAGTCCCATTATGCTGGATATCACATTTTAAATTACCTGGAAAAAAAAGGTGGACTAGGTAATTTCCTATATCACAAAACACCATGCCACCACCATTCCTTAAAGCTTCGGCCTTAGATTTTAATAGTGCTTACTGCATTACTAAATTCTTTTTAATGGAATAAATGTGGCTTAAGAAGCATGATGCTCAGCACAAGCCACCGCAATTTAACATTTGAGGTAAGAAGCTTACTTTCATTTCTCCGAATGCCAGGCAGTGCAACACGGAAAAGATATGCATTTTCACTGACACCAATGTCGACAAGACCAATTGGTGGTCCTGCACTAACTTCCTTTGCAGTTCCACTTAAAATCACTAATGGTTTCAATTTTGGTTGGTTAGCAGAATCACAAGCATCCATGCTGCCCCCCAAGATTCCTGTGACGCTCAAGTTCTCAGTATCCACATATTAACTCCACAATCAAGGTCAACAGTGATGAAGGAGGAGTGCAAATTCCAATTGTGCATGCAGTTGTTTTCTATTCTGACATATAAATGTACAATAAAAACACCCATTGAAAATTTAAAGAACTTGCGTTGTTTAGATGAAACTGATAGTACTTTTGGTAGCATCTAATAACAGGCCAAGTAACTTATAATGAAGCTAAAATTTGTTGCAACTTTTGCTTAAAGGGGGAGCGATAAAGGCAAAGGATCAGCAAAACAATTCAATTCGTAAGTGTTGCCAAGACTAAAAAAAAGACAGAGCATAGGGATCCAAAAAAGGCAATTCAGAAATGTGCAAAGATATATTAGTCTGAAATTTCTGAGTGAAGAAAATTAGTGAAAGATAAACAACAAATAGGTAAAAAGATTTGCAATTCAGTCTCTAAAGTAAACCTTAAATCCATAAGAGTAATCTAGCTCCAGAATGGCTGTTCCCAATCTGGACAGCTAGCACGCCAACCTTTACTTATTAAGACTAAAATATAAACCACTGGAACAAATATGCAAAGACACAGTATAGAGTAATTAAGTATTTTCATTTTTCAAAAGATAACCAAACACTATTTCCAAGTTTCATGCTAAAAGAGGAATGGCAAGGGCCCAGACTCTGCATCATAATGATTCAGTTAGTGCTGTCTATCGATGCAACTTGGAACAAGCATGAAATAAAAGACACAACTAGTATGAAAGCATGGCTGATCAGGGCATCTCATAAACCAAAGTACTAATATTTTCAAATCCATTTGTTGTTCTATGAGAGTATGGTATTCAGATGACAATATCATTGAAGATGACCAACAGAGAGTTTGCCATAGACACTCAATGACAATCACCTGATCACCAGAAAGCTTTAGGCCTGAAGATTACAATGAAGCTTGCATTAATGTACATGACACAGGTTGCTTATGTTTCCTACTGGCCACCTAAGAGATATTGATTTCCGAGAAAGAATGGAACAGAAGATAAAAGACTCCTCCACTAAAAACAATCCAATTTCAAAACTATATCATGCCAATGACACCTAAAACAAGAATCCTTTATTCATGTTGCGTAGGTAATGGATTTTCAATTGATAGCTCATTTTGATAAAATAATCCTTGTTGCTTCTCAGTCATGCTTCCAATAAACACAGAATGAATAGAGACAGGAAAAAACAAACATGTTCGTCAAAGAATCTTAATTTAGATGGCATCTGAATAAGTAACCCTAACATCTTAATTTCGAAGTGCCAGTAATTTAAAGAACTAAAAAGACTAAGCTGACATGCAGCATCTTTAAGAAGAGACACAAAAATAGCAGTTATTTTTTTATGTTTAGGTGAAAGAACAAACTGAAAACCCAAGATAAAACGCGAAAGAAACCCCAATTTGATTCGGAAGAGACATAATTAAGAAATGGATAACCACATGAGTTCCATTTCTTTCTTCCATTAATCACATTCTAGAAAACTAAGCTTAAATTTCATGGAACTAACTAAGCAATAATTCCACTTCTAAACAAACTACTTCATAATCACAAATTCACTCTTTTTCTGAAAATATTATTTTCATGTTCTAATTTTATCCATTGATTAGAACAAACCCTCGTACCAATAAGACCGCAGCGCTTCAACACCCATCATAATCTTCTTCTAGATCAATCGAGCAAAGAAAAATAAACACAAACCCATTCAGCTTATATAAATGAAAAGCACCAATGCACTTATTATACTACAAGATAAACACAAATGATTGTGCAACACGGAAAATTTCATGCGTGCGTGTGCGTGAAAATGGAAGATCTAGATGTATTCATTGTTATAGCCGGGAGACTTTACCGTTAGTACTCCGGTAGGTCGTCGACGGCGGTGGACAGCAGAGCTTTCTCTGTGACTATTGAGCTGGTGCGGTCAGCCAGCAGTATTTTGGTCGTCTTCTTCAATTCCAACATAGCATTAACTATATATGGCCCAGAACCGGTTAGAGGGTGCCGCGTCGAAATGTGGGCTCCACCGTGTATCTATGTACTTGTTTCACATACGTTTTCAGAAAATTTTGATTTTTTATTACTTTAAATTAATTTTTTTAATATATTAATATCAAAAATAAAATTTTAAAATAAAAAAATTTAATATATTTTCAAATAAAAAATATTTTAAAAAATAATTATAACCAATCTACCACAATATCATGTCAAGGATGAAAGCACTTCTAAGGTTTATTTTGACATTGTAAATACAGAGAAAGAGAGCGAGGGGGAGAGAGAGAGCTAGCGGAGAAAAAGCTGTAAGGAAAGCAAAACTCAAGCAAACAAAATGCTGCAGTTGTTGAGAAAATGTGGACAGAAGCAGAGATGCTCGGGGACATGATCTGCATTCTGCTTCTTAGCCAATAATATGGTAGCTAATCTTTGCATGCAGGCATGTCCTGAGAACAGGAGGAGCTTCCTTGTAGTTGGTTGCTCAAATACATAGATGGGACAAATTAGCAGACCACTGATTTGAGGGGCAACACCGCAACAGAAAGACATACAAAAATACCTCTGCGCACCAGGAAGAGAAACTTCGAAAAAATATGCACCTTTTCTCAGTGCCAATGTCGAAAATTCCGGTTGGCGGTCAAAGTGTCTTCCGGCCCTGCTTGCGCTGGCCAGTCAATAGTCATAATGACAGATTCATCTGTGATGGGAAATTCCACATGAGGCAACGGCCTCATCGAATTTGCAGCTCCTCCCGATTCCAGAGATGCTTTCTTGATTGTGTTATTTTGAATTACAAACACCATAGGAAAATCCTGGCACTGGCAGGTTGCTAAGGCGACGCCTCCTTTTGTATGTCTGCCGAACCATTGCTGATGAGGGATGGTTTCTCATTTCTAGAAGAATTAGTTCCAGCAGTTTTTTCATAGCTATTTAGCAATGCCAATTTGCACGGTTTCTTCTCCATACTGCTGCTGATCTGCAGAGATGAATGTTCATGGATATAATTCTCAATTATGATTGTTACAGATATTTTTTCTGATCCAAGTACATTGTTGTAGTCATCATCATCATTATTTTTTATTTATTGGATTTGAATTTTTTTCGTCAGCCCTTTTATTGAAACAAAAATTTTCTAGTTATCCTATGTTGAATTTCAAACATGTGGATTTGTAAGAATTAGTGGCTAATTGAATTTTTGTTTAGACATCTTCTTTAGGACAATTTTTGTCGCGGGGGGGTGGGGTGAATGTACATGGCTTGGCAGGGTATGCCCAGAATCGAAAGATGTGCAGTGATTCTGGAGATTAATGAAACACTGTAATATATCACAAAACCTCCTCCACGTTTTCTTTTCCAGTGAATTCATCAGAAAACTTTTGAGAATGGCAAGCCAAAAACACGGAGAAATCCAATTGGAATATTGGTAGGCAACTAGCAGTGCATCAACCACACTCCTGTATCACACTTTACAATATAATATCCACTTTAAATCTAATATTCTGCTACAAATAATTTGAATAAATGAAATGAATTGTGTTAATTAATCCCAAAATATTTTTCTCCGATTCACTTCTCAAATTATTTCAACCACTGAATTTATGAGATTCACAAGTAAAATCTACTCCAGAATCAGTGAAAATTGTTCAAATAACAGCATGGAAAAGGAAAATGTGTGCTATGTTAATTATTACTACGAACCTGGATTGTCTGCACGAAAACGAATTGCCACCCAACCACCGGAAGGCACACCAACAGTGTTCCTCTCAACAGGATTAACAAGGTTAAAATTTTTGGGATCATTAGTAGGTTTAAGATTTCCAAACCCTTCTCCAACAACAAAGAAATTGAGGCCATGAAGATGGAGAGGGTGACTCTCAGCACCTAAAATGCTAGCGTCCTGCACCACTGCCTCTACACTTGTGTTTCTACAACCTTGGTACCGTTGGTCACAAGAGTATTATTTGGTGGGGTCCCAGTGTAATTGAATGGATGGAGAGGAAAGCTTGGAAAATCAGTGGCATAAACCCCATTTGATTTTTTGAAAAAATAGGATTGGAGGAGTGCTGCCGAAGGGAGAGCCATGGAGATATTGTTAACAGAAGCTGCAAATTTTGTGCCATTAGGCCCGTGACATTTCTGATTTTTTGTGCACGGGCTATTTCTTAGTCCAACTGTGAAGAAGGATTTCTTGACTGCTTTTGTTTGAGGCACATCAACTGGTAATTGAGAATTGGCCAAACTACGAAATTTTCTTGTGAAATTCGCAACGACACTTGCAGCGTTAATAAGAGGTAGGATTGGTTTAATGCTGTCGACTTTGAAGAACTTTCATGCTCAAGTATCCCTGCAACAGTCGTGTTATCAAACGTGCCTTGGCCAGTAAAATATGGTCTTGCTAACATGTAGAATGATGCACTGGGGGCTACGGGTTCGGTCTTCAGAAGAATATTTGTGTTCTGTCCTGGTGTGATAACCAAAAGGTTGGTCTCAAAAGGCTTCACATAAGTTGCATCCGCTTCGACAGCGGTGAATGTGCGGTTCGCAACGCTGAAAAAGAGCTCATCGTTGAGTGCAGCATTGATCAATCGGAGAAGATATGTCTTTCCACACTCTGGAACACGCTTTAAAGGTGTAGGCTTCGGAGACATTTGGCCACCCTCCAGACTGTAATGCCTGGTTAATCACTGCCTCAGGATCAGCACTGAACCACTCTCCCGTGGTTTATTCAATCAGATTGTTTTATTCTTAATTAGCTTGTTTAACGAAGATACAAATTAAAAAGGTCACAGAAAGATTAAATAGAAAAAGGAGGTCATGGGTGGCTAATTAGCTACCCAACATGATGGTCACTTCCTTGCAGGGTTTGGCAAATCGTTAAGAAACATTTTGCTTAGGGAAGATGATGAGGGGTCCATAGACAGTAGATCTAAGCCAGGAAAAGTGAGTATGCCAGAAGAGAGTTCCTCTTTTTCCTGTAATGGTGAAGTTGTAAACATATGTCTGGTATGTTTGAATAGGGTATTATGTGATGCATGATGGCTTATCTGCCCATCCACTTTGAAGCTGTCGAATTCCATGCCTGTTTCCAATAATTTCATCACCAAAAACACGTCAACCATGAAGACCAATCACGTAGATATGATTTAACCACTTGTCATTGTTAATTAGTCGATACATACAGTACCATAAGACAAAAACTTAGTAAAAGAAACAATCATATATAATAGAAGTACATGATCGATATATACAGAGTTCAATTCATACCGCTGGATGCTGATATTATTTGGAACATGATTGACCACCTTCACCACTAGACGGTCACCTTCTCTAGCAACTACGCGGGGCCCCGGGAACATCCCATTAACTGTCTCTATGCTCTTGGTGTGGCACAACTGGGTCGCATTTTTCAGTTATATCAGAAAGAAGATGAAAACAAATGTCCATTATATTAATAAGCTAGCTGACCAGACAAAAGCATATAGTTAAAAGTGCCACAAGTTTAGATGAGTGTAATATGCATAGTATATGTACTTGCGTCGAGCTTGTAGTGCCTCGTAATGCCTGCATGCTTTGCTCTGGCAACCTCAGGAAAGGCCCGGAGGCAGCCTCTATATAGCACAGAGTAATATTGCAGAAGAATTGTTGGTGATATAGGAGCTGAAGCACCCATGCATTACGTGCCAACCAAATTAAACTAAAATATTCTACTTGGTAAAAAAAAATGAAAGGAGATGGGAGCTATAGTACTATTGGTGAAACTTAAACTTCGCTTCTCGTGTGCATATCATTAAACTCAGTCGGAAGTGTTAAATTATACAGGCAAATAGTTTATAGATAGAGTAATGCTGTCTGGTTGATTAGGTGATCAGAGGTTTCAGACATGACAGAAGGAAGAGAATTACCTACTGAGATCCATGTTTGATTTTGGAGTGTAATCATCAAAGTCAATTGATTAGTTAATTTTTTTTGTGCTTTAACTTTTGGTTTGAATATGTTTATCTCGTCCTCCTAATTACATAGACAAGTAGCATTATTTCGAAAGAAATGTCCGTATGCTAATTTCAATATCCCTTCCTCATATGTTACCCCTTCTATTGAAAATTCTTCTCGCAGAATCAAATTTTTCCTCAAAAAAACAAGCAACATGTTTGTAAGGAAATTTGACTTAATATTCCTAATTAAAGTAATTAAATGTATCTTCCACCAAAGAGAATATCAAGGATAGAGAAATATCATATTCATGCCAAAATCCAAGTTCCATGATAGCACAAGTGATTTTTGGAGGGATTTGGTGAGCATGAGGCAAAATAATTAGGGTGTTGTGTATTGCTGAAGGTCTTAAAACTTGTTGGGATAGCAATATCTAGTTTTGCCCTCTGTTGTCAGGATGGCCTAAGTAAAGGCTTATGTCTGATTCATGAGTTGTTGAAAGCCTAATTAGATAGAAATACTCATGATGGCTGTAAAGAATAGATTTGTCACGCATCCTAGCTTAAGTGTCTTAATTTTTAATTATGAAATGACATGGAAATATCAAAAAACAAGTTTTTAGAAAGAAATTGATGTTTTTATATTAGTTTCCTATAGACAACATCAATTGATAATGTTTCAAAATTCAAAATATGTAGAAATAAGGCTTATCTGGTTAGATAAAGGTCAATCGCTTAGTTCTTACAATTTAATTCATTTTATTTAGCCATGTTGGGTGATAGTTTAATGTGGAAAGCCAATGTGCATGGTAGCTTAATGTGGGAAGAAAAGTACTTGCAAAAGATTCATTTAGGTAGAGATTGATAGTTGAGTAAAGAGAATGATTCATGCTCCTTCATTGTTATAGTTTTATCATTCTCTCTTTGAATAATAAGGATAGATGTGAGGATTCTTATATGTTTTAGTAAATATATTTGTAGAGAGAGAGTATAATAATATTTTAGATAGAGAAGGTATGAAAATATATATCCAAATATGTAGAGAATAAAGATATTATAAACCCTTTACTTGGGTGATTCATAAGGTATTTATCGCTTATGAACCTTGTTCTTTTGTTTAGATGGAGCAATTGAAGAGTAATTTCATCCTTATAAATTATTATTGTTAGTCATGAGTTGTATTCCACTCAAATGTATTAATGAGATAGAAATGTCGTAGGTCATAAGAGATTTTGTACATCTTCGGTTGAAGGGAAGTAGGATCTAAAATTAGAATGCATTAGGTGAGTAAAAATCCTGAAGGACTCATGTGGGATTGAAAAAATAAGGTATAGAGGGTTAGGCTCAGGTCGTCTGGTTGAGGGATAAACGCTCAAATAAGCTTATATGTGTTGTTTAGGCCTATGAAAGTTAGGCTCAAGCATGATACCCCAACCCATGGGAGCTATGCATTGGGTTTAGTTTTCACACTAAGCCCAGCTCGTAGGAAAGTAGGCCCTAGTAGTTTTTTTGGTCTATAAGGTTTTTGGGCTCGTAAACAAAAATAATTGTCTTGAAAACAATTAATAAATCTTAATCCATCACTTGTAGATGCTAACATGAATAAAAAGGGGTACTTTTTAGTAATGAGATTGTTAAAACTCTCGTTCCATTAATAGAAGTATGGAGAGACATCATATGTGAAGGTGGTAACTAGCAATATAATTAAACATCATGTTTTCACCAAAATCAAATTTCTCGAAGATAAAGGTGTGTTATCCTCGTTGGTGTTGCTTTTGTCATTTATGATCATAAACATCATGGTCGTTGATTAAAATGAAATGCAGGATTAATAGCGACACTAATAAAGAATTTGACTTGAGAGTTTTCATATAAACATGTAATTAACCATGAATTAAATGTACTGCGGATATATGTCATCAAGTTTTTTAATTTATGGTTTTGATTAGTTGCATTTTTTCCTATAAATAATATATTATATAGCCCTTTTTTTCATAAATTAAGTGAAAAATATCATATGTTAATGTTATACTAGTTGTGTATATACACTATATAATGAGATTGATATTAAATACAAGCCGACAAAACATTTTGTTGTCTCTGCTTCTTCATTTTATATTACAGCTTTGACATTATAAGATCATAGTAAGGTTATACCACACATCAAATAAAACAAAGGCTACATCATAATACTAGTACATCTAATATCAAATATTTATGTGTGTGTGTCTATGGTCCATCATTTTTTATGAGAATTTAAGGCATGTATGATAATGTCATGACTTAGTTATCAATAACAAATAATGTTAATTATTTTTAATTAGTACTTAGTTATAATAAATTAGATGATGGATGCAATTATTAGATTTTTTGTCATTAATATGAATACATCGGTTTATATATACAACAACCAAGAATGGACGACATTGTCTATTGACAAAGAAATTATAAGACCATCCATAATCAAGAGGTTGGCAAGTTTGACAACTACTAATGTTAAGAATGAGCTAGAGTTGATAACCGTTAAATCTTATAAATAAACTCAACTAAGGAGAGTAAGGCAGAAGTTTGTAGAAAGCCGAATGTAATGACATATAGAGAGTGAGTGAACTGCCAAGGATAGTCATGATGACATCCATTACAGTATTACTAAGATAGAGAAAAAGTGAGATTGATAGTTGAGTAGAAAGAATGATTCATGCTCCTTCATTATTATGGTTTTATCATTCTCTCTTTGAATAATAAGATTAACCTTTCTATAGATATAGACGACTTGTCAAACCATGTTAAATTTTATGTGTGTTTTGGCTTTGAAGAGCAATGATTAGAACATTTGTAGTTCTAACAAGTAGTATCAAATTTTGGTGAAGAATAATGATGTTTAATTTTTGTTAAAAAATAAAGTGCTTAAAATATGTTTTTGGATGTACCACCATAAAAAGAGGTTAAAAGGATCACAATGATGAAAATAACATGCAAATCAAATCCAAAATAAAGTTGTACAAGCTAGTCAAAGTTGGCACAGAAAAGTCAATATGTCACGTCAGCATATATTGACACCAAGTCAATGTCTAGTCATCTATCACATCATTAAATGTATGCTAACTTGGACACGGGTATTAAATTTTAACATGGATCAATATTAATCTTTTTTTATTATATTTTTTAACATTTTTTTTTAATTTTATCATTCAACTTTAAGTTTATTAAATATTAAACATCTTTATTTTTTTTTGTTTTGCTTTCCATGACGATAACCTAGCCTCATGGCCTAAGTCATACATTTGTCTTGCTAGCTTAGATTGGTTCAGAATTTTCATATCATTTTATTCTTATATCAAATTTATTTTTTATTTTATTTATTTTTTTAAATATTTTCAACCTTCATCATTGGATTATTGAGGATTGACCTTAGTTATTTTTTTTGTATGGTCTACCTTCTCTTATGACCAGATCACATGTATGTGATATTAGTTTAGGTTGACTTTAGTCTTTTTTAATCTTTTTTAATATTTTTTTTTTTCAGATTTCAACTTTCAATTATGAGTTTATTAACTATTGAATTTTTTTATTTTTTTCTATATGTTTTTTATGAGAATATATTATCCTTATAATCTAGATTATAAATTTATTATGATAACTCAGATTAGATCAATTTTTTTTTTTCAATTTCTTTTCATCTTCAACCTTTAGCATTAAGTGCTATAACTCAATCACAAATTTTATTTTTAATTTAAAACACCTTTGCATTGTTATTTTAGGTTATGAAAGAAACCAACTCGACTCCCGGCGAAACACAGGACACCCCTCCGGTGATCATTCTATAACACAGTGCTCAATAAAGCATAATAATGATCGGAGGATCTAAGAAAATGCCAAGTCCACAGAAGACGCAGAGGCTCATTTGCGTTGTCCGGTGAGACTAAGATCCTATACCTGGCAACATACATTACATGGTCAAAGATGATTAAGTAGAATAACAACATTAATCATATCACCTTAAAGTTTAACAGCTGTTTGATCGCAGGTCAGGCCAAGGATCATGTCAATAACTGAAGACCATTGGATACGATTGACTTTTAATTTTTTAAACTATCATATGCCATCCATCTTGTCTGAGCGCGTGACTTACAAGACCAATGTACACGTAAAATAATTTTTTTAAGGTACTCTAGTAATTATTCACATAATTACCACAAATAAACTAGGCTATTTTTTCTGAGTATCCAAGAATATAAATGTTATTTTACTGTATAAATTAAAATAAAAAAATAAAGAGAACCTTTAACAGAAGACCCTTTTTTTTTATCAGATTTCAAGGTAAAAAGAATATTTTACTATGTATTATAAATTTGAACGACAACTTTATCCTTAATTAATTCTCAAATAATACTTAGATTTCATGAAATATATAATTTTACCTTTATGCCAAGATAATTATTAAGAGTAATGAAGATCAAAACCATGATTACATTGTTTGAATCAACCAAAAATCTCCTGCTATATTAATTCACTGAAGCCATTTAACTTCTTTTTTTTTTAATGCACATAATGATCTTTAAATCAATGAGAAACTATATAAATGTAATTTTTATTATCAAAATAAGGGGGAAAGGCATCATTTGATTTTTTTAGTTAATTACAACCTACTCCCATTAATTCGCGCCACGTAAATAAAAAAAAAAATATGAATTTTTCTCATAAGATGACGATAATGAATACCAGCAATCACTCCTTCCCTCTGATTCTATTATCTATTAGCAAAGTGAACTTGAATAATAATAATAATAATAATAATAATAATAATAATAATCGTGCATTCTTCAAAGAGCACATTGTCTTTATTCAAAGATATTTTTTTAGAAATTGAGAGACCACTGTTAGGCTTGACTTTGGTTGGTGCTAGGTTAGGTGAAAGGGGCAAAGTAAATTGCTGGTAGCCGATGCAGATCCAGCTGGCCCGTATTTAATTACTCAACCTGCCCATTTTTGGAAGCAATAGTGGATTTGAGGACGACGATGTTAATTTATCTATTTTATATTATATCATTATTTTTAAAATTTTATTTTTAACATCAACAATTAAAATAATCTGAATATATTAAAAAATATTCAATTTTTTTAAAATATTTTTAAATAATAAGAAAAATTTTATTTTGATATATTTTAAAAAGAAAAAAACTTTAAAAATCAACTATTATCACACTTTTAAATACCTTTTAAATAATATTAATACACAGTACTAGAATGATATCCATTATTATATGGATATTTTTTTATTTAATAACCTCATGTAATTTTAATTTATTGTAATTTATGAATAATGCAATGTAGAAAATAATTGTATGGATTGTGGGATTGTGGGGAAAAAAATTAAAACTTATGATAAAGATGTAGAGCAACTATTTCAAAGAAGAATATTTAAAATTTTAAATTAAAGTTAGTTAACCTCTATAGCCTTTTTTGGACCATGACTGAGAATCAAAAGTTCATGTTTCTTTGCTTCCAAAATTGAAACAATGAAGCAAGCACAGCACTCCAAACTACGAGTCTTCTTTTATCAAGCTAAAGAATCATAAGAGTTATTGTTTACTTTCTTTTCTTTCAAGATTGAGACAATAAAAAGAAGCATATTATTCCACACATACTGTAACTGATTGCAGAACTCTATAGTTGAGAAATACTATTTTTTGTTTCTATAATTATAAATGTTTGGATTAGTTTACGTTAATTAATCCAATTAATCCTTTAAAACTCTGTTTAAAAGTCTAGTGGAATTGCATTCTAAAAGATTTTATTTTATTTTTTCAAATTATTTTTTTATATTTTCAAATTATTTTAATATGTTAATATGAAAAATAAATTTTAATATATTATCTAATATACTTCCAAATAAAAAAACACAACTTGAGTTTCTTATAAAATTGGGTACACGCGTTGGGTTTGATATTTAAGAAGTAAGTTGCCTTCTTTGACTTTTTGAATCCAGATCCTGAATCGATCAAAAGAATTTATTAAATGATTCTAAATTCACCATATCCATATCAATATAAAGAACGTATTGTTAAGATAATCTCTAACTTGAAACCAGATCATGGTAGCAAATGGAAAAACAGACGGGAGTTTCACTCCACCTCTGCTCTTACAACCATGCCAAAGACCTCTACCACGAACACACAAACGTTTTGGCAGATTATACTTGGATTTAACTTCCATTATCATTGCTCAAGGCTCCACAAATAGACCACTCACAATACCATAAAGCGGAACACAGGGCAAAAGAAGACCGAAAACTGGAAGCACGAGCAAGCAAAGGTAGGTGCTTTTCCATCAATAAGGCCAAAAATTCCAGTCACGCATCATTTTATTAAGAAATGGATGGATCAGACAGTCCCCTGTGGAAGCATTTAAAAGATCATGATTTGACCACAAAATATGAGTGATCTGATCTCATGCTGCTTTTAAGCTCCGTGGAATAACTTAATGTGCAAGATGAGCAAAATTCAGTCATCCTCCGCTTAATCCCCAAAAACCCAATCCCATCTAGATACACAGCAAAGCACACCCAATCAGCTATACTGTGACTCGCAAGAGAAAGTAAGCAACCAAGAAACTCAATAGACTGCCAAAAGTAGAAATTTAATTCATAGAATGATGTTTCCAGTGATACTGCAACAAGGAAATTGCTAGTAAAAGTTTTTTTAAGACGAGGCATTTTGCTCTTCTACACTGTGGATTATCACCTATTTCAGTTCATCTATCTTCGAAATTTCAGAACCAACAAAACTGTATCATTTATCCTTCTGCGGCAAATACAAAGAATTTTTCCATTTGAAGAGACGAGAAATCTCTACTCATTACAAATACACTCTCTTTCAGTAAATGAAAAATAAATAAATTCTTAACCTGTTTAAGTGCTACGTATATACATACTTTTATCAGAAGAAGCAGTCCGTCTCTTCACCTCTCAATAGCTCCAGATGATATCACCACCTATCAGCCCCCTCCTCAACTTCCAAATCCAATCCTCTTCTCCTCCTTGTTACATGAGTCGAATAACTTCTCTCAATCGATTCAGTTCCAGATACATCATGCATTCTTGACGACGAATTAGGCCTAATCCTCCTCAAAAACGAACCCAAACCACGAAAAACTCTCCTGAACCCCCCACTGCCACTGCTGCCCTCCCTTCCTCTACTCCTAGTTACCCAGGAATCCCAATCTCGAGGCCTCCTGTTCCCACTAAGCCCACCATTCCCACCGCCATCCATCTCCGTAAAAACACCCGGAAACTCCCTCTCTCCACCTCTCCTCCCCCCACTAAACCTCCCAACAGCAAACCCACCTCCAGGCAACCTCCATATAGTC
The DNA here is from genome assembly GCF_000495115.2 of Populus euphratica. Lineage (NCBI taxonomy): Eukaryota > Viridiplantae > Streptophyta > Magnoliopsida > Malpighiales > Salicaceae > Populus > Populus euphratica. Next base: position 729,204 of record NW_011499903.1, on the reverse strand, counting down.
AACCCCACAACCTCCCCTTCCGCCTCCTCCTCGTCAGAATTATCCACAGGCAACTCGTGCCTACAAACCGGACAAGAATTTCGCATCGCAAGCCAGGGCAAGATGCAATCAGAGTGGTAAATATGCTTGCAAGGCATCTCGCGAGCTTCGTCTCCAATCTCAAATGCCTCTTTACACACTGCACAGTACGTCTCCGAAACCACGTGCGTTTCGTTTATTTCTACACGAGGCATTGATTCAACCACGGCTTTCGATGCCGGCGGGTTAGGGGCCGACCGGCCTAAGCTGTTTATCTCAATCTGTGATAATTGGTCCAGTAAGCGATCGAAACCAGAAACCATTAAAAACTCCGACATCGTCTCAGGTATGGGTCGGAGACCCGACCCAGATCCATCGTCGTAGTAGAACTCGTAGGCGCTTCCTTCATCGTTGTCATCGGCGGCGGCGGGAGTTGTTCCGCGGAGGACGATCACCGGGTTGTACGGAGACCGGTCGCCAGCGTTGCGGCGGTTTCGGATGAAGTTGGAAACCCGACTACGGTTCCGACGGTTGTCGTAGTTGGATTGGATCTCTTCGACAAACCCACCGTCGCAGTGAGGACACGTGATGTAGTTGGCGTGGTTTTGTTCTTCGTCGTCGTTGCGAGGTGCAACGGTGACAAAGCGTGCACACCTGTAACACCAATACGACGTACCCGTCGTTGAAGCCATGGTCAGATCGGAAAGTAGCTGATAGGGGAAGAGAATGATGATTGCAGAAAGAAATGAGAAGAGAGAGAGAGGCGCCGGGCTTTTAAAGAGACGCGTGAAAGAAACTTGGGATGGCGGGCTATGAGTGGGAAAACAAAATGAGAGGGCGAAGGAGCGTTCCCGGTGGATCAAATACAGGATTTTACGCGTGAGCGTCACGTGGTTACGCGCTTTCATTGTTTTATTTTATTTTATTTTATTTGCTTAGTTTTGAGAAAAAGGCTCTTTTCAATAATTTTATTTGCTTATTTTTGAGAAAAAGGCTCTTTTCAATAATTGGGTAAGCTACAAGAAAAGCCCTAAAGCACCCCCTGATGTATTCTGTTTTCAATGTCATCCCTCTCTCTTGCAGGTGGAAATTGCCTGGGCTGCCTTTTGCAACTAGTTGCGCAACCTCCCAAGCGGTGGAGTCATTTCCATGTCAAAAAATTGGTTTAGGTTAGTGATAATAAAGTTTTATATCTTTATTCGATGCTTAAATAGTTTAAGATTTGCTTTTAATAAAAGTTTCACTATGTTTACAGTATTGACATTTTAAGTTTTTTTATGTATTTCACATGGTAATTCTATTTATTTAATGTTATATAGATACACCTAATCTACTCGAGGTTCAAGTATATTTTTATAATAATTCATTAATCATAGATAATTAAATAAACACAAGCAACTTTTGTTTTTCTTACCTCTCTCGCAAATCTAAAAATGATAAATAAAAATTAAATAATCACATCCAACACATAAGCCCTCTAAAAACAATTAAAAACCCTTAATGCCGAGCATTCGTTCTTGGCTTGTCAATTCAATTGCCTTCAAAAAAGGATTGGCTATGAATGAAACTAAGACCTCGAGGGGCTTTAATGATAAATACTACATATTTAAGAGGCAAATTGACATAACATTCAAGTCGCAGGAGGGGTTTTGTGATCTGAGTTTTGACCGGAGACCTTGTCAGTGCCCTACGAGTTAAGGTAGTAGACTTGACAGCTAGGACTATTAAGGGCTCAGAAAGCTACTGTGTACAGTATTACTACACAAGTGGCACATAGCTTGGATTGGGTTTGACTGGGGAGAGAACGCCCACTTTGAAAATTCAAGCTGTCTGTTCGAGGCATCTTGCGAGGAATACAAACGACTAGTCTCTCTACTCCCTTGCGTTGGAGTGGATTGGCCTGCCTGTCCACAACCGCCGACTCCAATTTTAATCCTACAATTAAATTTTATTTTTTTGTTTCTACGGAAGGACTTCAATTTTGATCCTGCCATATCGATGCGGCCGGTGAAAAGAAATTGTTCAGATTTTCACCGCCGATCCATTGAAAGTTTAACCGGATTAGGTATTTAATAGTTTGTTTTTGTATTTAAAAAATTAAAAATATTTTATTTTTTAATTTAAATTGATTTTTTAATTTTTTTAATTATTTTAATGTGTTAATGTAAAAAATAATTTTTAAAAATAAAAAATATCATGTTAATTTATTTTAAATAAAAATATTTTAAAAAATAACTATTATTTTTATTTTATTATCAAGTATCCTCTTTAAATATAATGGAAAGAGATGTGTGTGGAATGTGAATTTTGTAATATTATTTATGGAAAGAAAGTGTATTTTTTTTTTATTTACGTGGGATGTCCGGGTCAGCTTGCGCGCATCACGACTAATCCCCACGGCCCACTAAATATCCTGCAAACCCAGTAGACATGTAAGGCACCGCAGGGTGACAGGCATACACGCTAGAGCTCGAACTCAAGTACAGTAAAAGGAGATAAGCCCCTTTCACCGCTAATCCAATCCCTAGTTTGCAAAGAAAGTGTATTTTACATATTCAAGTTAAACCACCTGTACAGAGTGACAAGCTTCCTTAACAGCAGGGATGGATGGCGCCCCGTTTATCAAAAAAATGTGGACTCCAATTTTCAATCATATAATTAATTTCTTTACAAAGTCATGGTCATGTATGCTTAAGTGCTTAAATGTGAGTAACCTGACATCCTGATGTGTAGTTATGATGTCCGGTCGGAATTTAACTTAGTTTAAGATTTGACTCGTGGGTTTATTAAATTCAATTTTTAAATTAAATAATCTTTTTGTAAATAAAAAATTAATAATAAAATGATATTATTTTAAATAAAAAATAAAAAAAATCATTAAAAATGATTAACTCCGGTCCTACTCAGGTTGGAACAGGTTTATTAAAATTTAACCAAAGTTATTTAAGTTTGATCGAGTTAATCTCCCAGTCAATTTGAATTACCGAGTTGATTATTCGGGCAGGCGAATATAATAATGATGACCCAGAGGGTTTTCGTGTACGGCTCCAGGAAAGGGAAGTGGTTAGCACTTATTACTCGGCATATCTTTTCTTGGATTTCATGTTTTACCAAAGGCTCAGGGGTGCCTCTATTTCTGGCAAGGAGCATGCGTTTAAAGCGAGTAATTATTGGGGCCGCTGTGTGATGGGAACTGTTAATTATTGCGAGACACGAACTGGGGAAAAAATGGAACAGTGCTGCGTGCGGTAAATTGAGATCTGGACATCAAGGGAACAGGGCTGGTGCCGAATCGGAGCCTCTCCCTGGACCCCGTTTCATCTTTGGCCGGTCGGGATGGGATGCCTTTCCTCGCATCTTCTCCCACACCATCTTCGCAAGTGAAATTTAATTTCTTGCATTATTGTTGTAAAATAGAGATGCAGGCGCTTTGTGATGATTAGGAAGGTTCAGCTTAAAATCGTGTTTAGGAAATTTAATCACAATTGACGCTAAGTTAATCTGGCTTAATGGGGAACAAAACTTCTTTGGAGCTGCATTGTTAATCAACATATACTAAATGACGTTAGGAAAGTCTGTGACACAAGAGAGAAATTACTTTGCATTAAAATAATGAAGAGACACTATTGTTTTTCTAACCAAAAAACACAAGGGTTTTTATAAGATGTAATTGGGTCTTTTCACCGGTTTATGTGTCATTATCGATGTAATTTAATAACATACAGGATAGCTCCAATTTACTTAATTTTTTATATTATTAAATTAAAGTTATCTTTTTTTTTGTATTATTAAAATAATTGAGCCCGTTAAAACTCAATTATCCCAGCCTAGGATCTTCTTCTTTTTTTAAGAATTTTTTTCGGTGTTATCCTTCATCATTCTGGTAGTTGGAAGTTGGGTTTTTTTATTTAACATAGATTTAAGATTTAATAAGTTTTAAATTTAAGAAATTAATTTATATTTAGAAAATTTATTCATATTTACTTAATTTTTCATGTAATTAAATTATAACTGTCTTATTTTCATGTTATTATATTAAAAGATCTTTATGGAACTTAACAGCTTAAATATTGAAAATATACATTTTAAATTTTTTAAAATTGTGAGGTGACACTGATTATTAATTTAGATTTATTCAAGTCAATTTAATTTTTTAAGATTTTTTTTATTTTTAACTTTTAATATTTAATTTAAATTATATGGGGTTGTTATACTTACATGTTTCAAATTACTAACTTTATAATTTAATTAGATTTTACTGAGTTGATTTAAAATATTGTTATCTTAATATTTTCATTAAAAAACAATATGTTATCCACCATGTTAATATTTCTATATTTTAAGAGTATTTTTTTTCAATGCATCAAATTTTTTATTTCATAATGTTTTTATATTATTTAAAATTAAAAAAAAAAATATTTTACTCAGGACGAAATACAGGTAAAAACCTAGTTTGATATTACCTCGTGTCATTCTCCACCGGGTCCATCTCATGGACGGTTTCCCGTGAATCTTTATGTTCTTGTGCACCATGTCGAGTTCGAAAAGTCGCTACGAAAAATTAAACATTGACTCGGTTTTGTTCGTCATAGGCAACGCGATTTTTATAAACCTCAAAGCATGGTCGCGGTGGCTTCGTTTACAAGTCAAAAAGGCACCCCCCCAATTCTTGCCTCAAAAATGGTGACGGCGGCGGAGGTGATGAGGGTGCAGCAATGCTGGCAACGATGATGGTGCTGCTGGTGATATTGTGGGTTAGGATTTGAAGCTTCGATAGAGGAGATTATGAAGCTTGTCTGAACTGGCTGCAAGAGAGAAATTTGCATGTTCTACTACCTTTTTGTTTTTGAGATTAAAAGGTATTTTAAAAAAGATTTAATTTTTTTTATTTTTTTATTTTAAATTAATAATTTTGTAGTGTTTTAAAATTATTTTAATATATTGATATTAAAAATAATTTTTTTAAAAAATATATTATTTTAATATATTTTTAAATAAAAAATCCTTTAAAAAATAATTATAACTATACTCTCAAGCATAACTGAATAATTGTTAACTAATTTAGAGGTGGATTTAAAAGATTATTTGTTGATTCAAATATTTATCATACTAAAGTTACGGGATATTGATTTAACTCAAGGAAAGATATATATATATATATATATATAAAGGCAAGAAGAAGATGATAGAATACGTTGATAAAAAGTGTCATTAGCATAGATTACGTGATTAGCCATAATTAAATACAATGATTATATTGTATATTTTTTTTTTAGATTAACGTGGGTGTCCGGGCCAGCTTGCGCGCACCACGACTAATCCCACGGGCCCTGAAGTTAACGACCATGTAAACTTCCAGTGGTTATCATATAAGTAACCAAGGACTCGAACCTAAAATTACAGAGGAAGTAAACCCTTTGATTCCAAGTCCTTACCACTTGGCCACCATCTAACCCATACTTGATCATTTAATATTCAGTCAAGAGAGGTTGATAGTGGGATTAACAGCCAGAACAATCAAGATACAAATACACATGAATTTTGACTTATGTGGGGTTTCAGTGCTTGACAGAGGGTCCATGTTCGATCATACAATTACACTCATTGGTAACCATTTATTTTTTTTTATTTTTACTAATCTTATATTTTAGAAAGATCATTCTATCTAGTTTATGACCAGACCGACGCCCACATTTTATTGCGGATCGGATGAAAATTCAATCACTTCATTAAAAGAAGAAGCAAGTGTCGTGATATTTTTTTTTTAATGAATGCGATAAAATATTTGAAATGAAAATTAAAATTTACTAATATGTGAGATCAAATTAATTATTATATATATTAATAAATAAAAAATTAATTATTATATATATATTAATAAATAAAAAATAAAATTTAATATGACCTATTCAATTTCACAAATCAAGAGCAAATTTATCAATCATTAGCAAATTTATCAATCATTAGCAAATTTATCAATCATTATATATATTAATAAATGAAAAATAAAAATTGATATGACCTGCTTAATTTAACAAGTCAAGAGCAAATTTATCACCCTCCCTGAATGGTGAAAATGGTGATCTGGTTAAAAATATTTTCATGCTATTATTATCATTTTAACTTATAATAATCCTAGCTCAAATGTGAAATAATAAAATATCAAATGATTAAATTGTAAAAAAAAAATAATTTAGGGAGTGCAATAAAAAGGAGACAATATATTATATTGACTTATGAAGTTAATGACTCGAGTAATGGACATGACCACAAAGACTTACCTGATCAAACAACATATTTCTTTCCTTTTCCATCTCATATCCTCCTCTCGTTTGGACATTAATCAGATGTATTAATTAACCTTGACTTTAATTTGAAAAATAGAGATAAAATTTAATAGATAAATAAATATTAAAGAATAAAATTAAAACAATATATTATCTTAAAAAAAAACAAACCTAATTGAATTCCCTAAACCTAGGTTAATCTTCCAAATCAGTAGTTCATTGAATCATAAACTCGGGTTCAATAATGTTGGAGGAGAAAATTGCAAAAATAATTTATATTAAAAAAGTTACTAGAGCAAAAAAGAGTTGCAATAAAAAGAATGAGAATTTAATCACATAGAAAAAAAATTGAATGATAATAAAATTGCAAAAAAAAACACCTTCAATTATAAAAATTATCTAAAACTAAATATATAGTAATCAAAATAATAAAGATTAAATTTAACAAATAAATAATTGAAGAATGATAAAATTAAAAAAATAAATATTAAAGGATAAGACTGAAAAAAACATCAGTTTAAAAAAAAACCAAAATAAATCCCTTAAAATTAGGATAATATTCCAAACTTGTAACCCGTTGAATCTTATACTCGAGGTCAATGAAAAATTTAATTCCCATCCAATTTATATATTGGAGGATGAAATCGCCAAAAAAATTAAATTAAAGCAATTGCTAGATCAAAAATAAATGCAATAAAAATAATGAAGATCTAATCACATAGGAAGATATATTTTTTAAAAAAAACTTCAAATCTAAAAAATATTTAAAATAAAATAAATAACAATTAAATGAATAAGAATCAAATATGATAAATAAAAAATTAAAGGATGATGAAATTGAAAAAAAATTCAAATTTAGAAACCATTTCAAACTAAAAACATCAATCAAAAGAACATGAATCAAATATGAAAAAAAAAAAAAACAAATTGTGGGGCTATTTAAAAAACCTAGAGTAACATGTGCAAAAATCAAGGTGAAGATAGGGAAAAAGAAATAAAAGGTCAATCAACACTAAATTGGAAGTCAAAACACTACACATGCCGCTATGAAAAGGAGGGGTGCTCCCTACACTATTAACTACTATAAATCACCAAATGCGCTATCTGGAAATGATAGGGTGCCCCATACATTAACATTTTTAATATATGTGTCAATTAGTTTTTATTTTTTTAATAATATTTATATTTATCAAATTATGAATTGTCTTTAAGTCAACATAATTATAACAAAAAAAAAACCAAGGATAAAGACAAAATAAACCCTAGAAGACAATTTATTAATTTTATCTTTCTAAGGGTATTTTTTTGTATGTGCACAATGCTAACTACATAGAAAAAGGAGAAAATGACTTTTTATGGTAGTTTATTATTTTTTAAAGGTAATTTAGTAATTTTATTATACTAAAAAATAAAAAGATTAAATTTTCTTAGTTAAATTTTATAATAATTAATAAACTATGTGAAAAGTGTGAGTTACCCTATAAAATAAATGATGTCATTAATTTTACTAGGAAGTACAAAAAAATAATTATATTGTCACTCATAAAAAAATAATTATATTATCACTCATAACACCTTAATTGAATATTACTAGAACCATGCAAATACCACGCTAATTAGCAAACTAAAATACGAGGAAAAAAAACCCAAAGGATTTGTATTTTTTGATGATATTTTATTTTTAAACAAAATAAAAATAATTTTGGTTGAATACTATCTATTTTTCTTGTTTTTATTTTCATAAAATTTGCAACTAATCTCTGGTCAAGGCTTGAGTTATTGAAATTAATATTCATTACCCAAACATTTTTAAAAAAATAGGTTTTCTTAAAGATGTTTCATTGTTTATATAAACAATAGAACATATTAATATGATTTTTAATTTTTTTAATAATTAATTATCACAGCATAATTGGTTATAACAAGAGTGTCGTAGTAGCCATAAAGATACAAGTTCAAGCGATAGCACCTGTAGTTCTAGCTAATTGTCCACCTCTTTCAAATGTGATTTCTATATTATGTATGGTTATGTGTAAGGATATATCAGTTGAAGTAGATTTTTTTTTTATTAATTAAAATCTCTTTCCAAACTGTATAAACTTTTTCTAAAGCATATAGCTTTCTGTTTATATATATAGATATATAAACAAGACCAAGTGCACAAACTTGCCTTGTTATAGCCAGGCCAGACATTAGGTATGACCTATTTTTGTTTTTTTTCTTTTTGATTTTTGACACTTTAAATTTTTTTAATAGATTTACTTACATTTTAGTCTTGTTATGATACTTAAATACTATTATAAGTGACAAGGTTTATAAATAATATTATAAAACTTTATTTGATTTTTTTTTTCAATTAACAAGACACAAACCCAACTTTTAAAAGCTCTAGACACATTCCTAGTTGATATACAACACTTTAAATTAGAGATGATTATTTTTTGTTCGGTTCGGTTTTTACCACTAAATACAACCAAATCAAAAATTAAAAAAAAAATCAAAACTGAACTAAACCTGATTCTAACCGACTGGTTTCAATTTGGTTTTCTATGTCAAAAAGTGAAAAAACTTATTGTTTTTTAACATCCATTTAAAAAAAATCAAAACTGAACTGAACCTGATTCTAACCGACTGGTTTCAATTCGGTTTTCTATGTCAAAAATTGAAAAAACTTATTGTTTTTTAACATCCAAAAACCACACAATCAAACTAATTTTTATCACTAGCAACCCCCACAAATAATGTTGAATCCATGCCAACAGTTTCTCGAACAAATGACCTTCCATATAACCACAAAAATATATTACACTCTCTCACAATAATCAATCACTCTTCACTATCACAAACCTAAAAACCTACATTATCGATAACCATATTTTCAAATACAAATCATCACCACCACAATAAATACCACTCAGTGCCCACTGTCACTTTATTTATCTATTTTCTTTTTATAAAAAAAAAACTCAACAACTACTAACAACTCAAACCACAGAATTAAGCTTAGCCCCCATCTTGACTACATCCAATAGCCACCCACACTAGCCACCCTCATCCCCAAACCACACTAGTTTCTATAAAAAAATACACGATACCAATAACCCAAACCACCCCAAAGACCAATGATCATTAATCATCAAAAGCTCCATCCTTTTCTTGTCTCTTTACTACCCAATTAAATATATTAATCAACTCCTTTCATTTCTCATAAGTAATCATCAAATGTCAAATTAATTTTTACCTTTTGTCAATAAATTCAGTTGAATTTCTATTTTTGTGGCATGATCAAAATGATGCTGAAGTAAGAAACAAAAACTGTTAGGCAAAATAAAAAAAATAGAGAGAAATATTACTACTGCTAAGGCTTAGGGATATTGCTAGGATGATAAATCTGGAGATGCAAATTGAAAATTGAAGATTAGAAAGTTAGGTGTGGCGTGTGGGAGCTTGTGTGATTGTAGTTGATTTGCAAGATATGGTGATGACTGATGAAGATTATAAAATGAAATTAATGAAGAATGAAGAATTAATTAGGTGTGGACTTGTGAGTGTCATGGAAGGTTGTGAGGATTAAGGAGGTATAATGTGAGTTGTGTGGCGTGTCTGTGTGAGAGGTATTTATAGAACTTTTTTTTTTTTTAAATTTGAACCGGTTCGGTTTAGTTTGAGTTGTTTGGTTTAATAATTACAAAATCAAAATAGAATCGAACCAGAAGTTTTTCTAAAAATTTCAATCGATTTAATCAGTTTTTTTTCATAATTTGATTTTTTTGTTTAATTTTTTTATTTTCTCAGTTAAATTAATTTTTTAATTTTTTTGCTCACCCCTACCTCAAACACAATCTCAGCCCTATTTGACCCTTAAGTGCATAGTTATAAGACTTGATTTGGGGATTGATCTGATCAAAAATCCGAGTTTGGGTTATCAGGTCAACCTCGGAGAATTAAAGGAATTAATGCAAAATCTATGTCTAGCTTCTCTCCAATCCTTCCCATCTATATCCATGCAAATCATACGCAGGAAGTAATTGAAGGAAAGCTCTTCAAAGGATGAAAATGCCAGTTACATGTTGCATGCCTTTTCTCCTACTCCTTTCTTACACGCGCACAAACATAAAAACATGGTATGAATTAAAGAAAAGCAAGGAAGTTGATGGAACCTGAAGAGCAACTTCAGACTGGTTGAAAGCACCTTTTCTGCCCTAGTCTCCAAGCACCAGAAAAAAAAGCGTCCCATCAGTTTTTACGGGTTGTTCAAACCTTTAAAGCTTTGCATGTATCGAGACTAAACACAAACCAAAACTACTAATCATCAAAACAAGGCATGAAGCCATGTATTTCTTATTAAAACCTGCTGCCTTGTCTCTTTAGCTATAGCTGAACCGAGAAAAAAACTCAAATAGTGATGAAATGGAATTATGGAAGTTGCAGGAATTGTGACATTTGAAAAAAAAAACAAATCTCAGCTAGGTTAGGTTTTGCTAGGGTGCCTGAGTTACCGGTCAACCGGGTTTTATCGAGATTTTACTTATCCTAATATTTTATTTTACTCAGATTAATTTAATTATCATGTTGATCAGATCCTAAATCGATTGCAGGGTCAATTCAAGTTTAATAAATTTAAGTTTAATAACTATGCTAGAGTGCCTTGGTCTCCATCCTTGCCCCACTCGATTCTGAAAAGCCTCGAACATGTCCCTTCCTTATCTTCTCACATCTTCCCTCGTTTTATTACACCAACCCTCACTAAAGCTCTCATGTGTTGTACTTGTGCTTGATCTAACTCGTAAACAACCTAAAACTAAATGTAGATCCAATATTGGTATGTTTGTGGACTTAATCCTAGCCCAGTCACTACATCCTGGAGCCTTCTTGATTTCAAAATGTACAATGATAATGTTGTCGAACCTTTATTTTTTGGTTTGTGAAGGTTTGAAAATATACGGAGCCATTTTTTTTTTTGAAATCTATTAACAAAAACAAATAAGTTTTCACATTTTGTTTTTAAAATTTTAAAAACCATAACAAAAATTAAAAACAAAATGATACAGAAAAAACCTTTAAACAATAAGTAGAAAATAGAAGCAAAACTCTGTCCCAGCATCATTTATCAAACTAGGAAAAATCTCATAACCGCCCCCTCCCCCTGCTCCTCCAAAAAACCTAGGAAAGCCAAGAGCTGCTTGTTAGTGAAGATTTCCCACAAAACCTGCCCACACGTCAACATTAAATTCTGGCTTGCATTGACATTAGTATAGCAGACTCATTATGGCAAAGTAAGTTAATTACTCAACCGGATAGCTGAAAAAGGAAAAGAGGAGAGAGTTCTTGGTATATTGTTTTCTTAACATAACAATGGCGATGAATTCAGGAAGACAAAAACAAAAAACGATGGTTGAAATACATTGCTACTTTAGCAGATTCTTCAACTCAAGTTTTAATGCCTAAAATGTATTTTTTTTAATTTAAATAAAAAAAGGGAGGAAAAGAGGGTAAAAACCGACTGTAAATAAGCTGACGTGCAAGGCCATGGAATTCTGTTGTTGTTTAGCAGTTTAAGGACACACGGGCCGAGGAAAAACCAAACATCATTATCTTCTTTCAACTACCGGTTTCTCTACATCAGTCGGTTATCACTTTGTCAATTACCCTTGTTCTTTTAGGATTGGACTAAATAAATAAAGTGTTTTATTTATTTTTATTTCTCCTTTTCTTCGTAGGATTCGTACCAATAAAAGAAATTTCTTTTCTTTTTTAATAATTAAATATCTCCCTGCTTCTAATAGAAGTCTTTCTCTTGATAGTTGATGCTCATCACTCCGCATGAGAACAAAACCCTAAGGGTTCTTGTAAGGACCAATCGCCGCCAGATTGATCTCAGCCCACTATAAAACCCTCTTCTTCCATGTTTTTCTTGTTTCTTCAATGAAAATTGCTCTCTTTCTTTATCTATTTCTCACACAATCTTTGCTGCATGAAAACATGGTGCGCAAAGTTGTGTGCTTTGTTTCATAAAATTGATTTAGAAGCTAAAAGAGAAAAGCTCCATCTTTTTTAACATGTTTTATGATTGAAAATTGAAGTTTTTGCAGTTTAGGAGTGGGTAATTGATGCTCATCAATTTAGTAGGTGTACAAGTTTTGATCTTTTCTAGTTAAAAAGTTAACATCTTGAAACTGTGAGTAGGGTTTTGGCTATTTCTAACGTAGACAAGTTTTGATTTTGGAGACGGTTTAGGTTTTAGGGTTTGATTATAACTGGTGGGTGTTGATCAGTTATTGAGTTGTTATAGGGGGTAATGATCAAATTGGGGTTTTGAATATGCTATCTGAATTGGGAAGGAGACCGATGATAGGAGCTAATGATGGATCATTCGGTGATGATTTAGAGAATGAGATAGGGTTATTGTTGCGTGAGCAACGTAGGCAAGAAGCTGATGATCGTGAGAAAGAGCTCAATTTGTATAGGAGTGGTTCTGCTCCTCCAACCGTGGAGGGTTCATTGAATGCAGTCGGGGGCTTGTTTGGCGGCGGAGGTAATGGTGGTGCCTCTTTCTCAGATTTTATTGGTGGAAAAAATGGGAATGGTTTCACGTCCGAGAAGGAGCTTAGGTCTGATCCAGCTTACTTATCTTATTACTATTCAAATGTGAATTTGAACCCTAGGCTTCCTCCTCCTTTGCTGTCGAAGGAGGATTGGAGGTCTGCGCAGAGATTGAAGGGTGGAAGTTCAGTCTTAGGTGGGATTGGAGATAGGAGGAAAGGAAGTAGAGCTGATAATGGTAATGGTAGATCAATGTTTTCAATGCCACCAGGGTTTGAATCGAGGAATCAAGACAGTGAAGTTGAGTCAGAGAAGGTTTCTGGCTCACTTGAATGGGGTGGTGACGGGCTGATTGGTTTACCAGGATTAGGACTTGCCAGCAAACAGAAGAGCTTTGCTGAAATATTTCAGGTGTATTTCTGTGATTTTGCTCAAGTCACGTTTCTGTTTGTTTGTAAATTTCTGGCTTATGCGTAGCATCTTCTATATTGCTTTCTGGCATCAAGATTATCATTGCATTATTTTCCTTGAATTCCCCGTTGTGGTATTCGGTGCTTCCTATTAAGGATTGGCACAATCTTATTTGTGCATGGATGAAATAAACAAGCTTTTTGTTGTCCTTTTCTAATTTTCTACTTTGAATGTTACAGAAAATCAGTTTTTTTTACCTGGGTTATCTTTTTTTTGTATCATTCTCTATGCCTTGTTATTATTTTTGTTTCAGTTTGTTTGTGTACAAATGGTATTGGAGGTGTATTAAGAATGTGATCATGAAAAATTGATGCAATATATAGTAATTTTTATTCTTGAATACACAGTAAAGAAGTCTATGAACTGGTCGGTATGTTTAACTTGTGAACTCTGAGGAGCTTTTAGTTGTGTGGGACTTATTTCTGTGTGAATGACGAGACCACTACGAGGCCCCATGCTAGACATACACTTTGAACTCAAGCTTTGGATTGGGATACCAATTTCAAGGGCATTGTCTATGGCCTAAAAGTTGCCTTCTTTAGATTGTCCACTCCACTGTTATATTTATGATATGGTATCTTATATCCGTGCAGGATGATTTGGGGCGTGCAACTCCTGTGACAGGGCCCCCATCTCGCCCGGCTAGTTGTAATGCATTTAATGAAAATGTTGAGACCTTAGGTTCAGCCGAAGCAGAGTTGGCTCATTTGCGCCATGAATTATCATCTGCAGATACTTTACGATCTGGTGCAAATGGCCAGGGCTCCTCTCCTGTCCAAAATATAGGCCAACCTTCTTATAGTTATGCTGCTGCTCTTGGCGCCTCCTTGTCTAGGAGTACTACTCCTGATCCTCAACACGTTGCCAGGGCCCCTAGTCCATGTCCTACACCCATTGGACAAGGGAGAGTTAGTACATCTGAAAAGAGAGGCACTGCTAGTTCAAACTCATTCATTGGTGTCTCATCTGGTATCAGGGAGCCTTCAGAGTTGGTAGCCGCGTTTTCTGGCATGAACTTGGCAACAAATGGTGGAGTAGATGAAGAAAGCCATTTGCCATCACAAGCTGAACAGGATGTTGACAACCATCAGAATTATCTCTTTGGCCTCCAAGGCAGCCAGAATCATCTGAAGCAAAAGACATACATAAAGAAGTCTGAATCTGGGCATTTACACATGTCTTCTGTTCCTCAATCTGCCAATTTATCATATTCTGATTTGGCTAGGAGTAACGGTGGTGGATCAAACCTCAACAGCCCATCCTTGATGGCTGACAGGCAGGTTGAACTAAAAAAATTGGCTTTTCCTTCTGGCAATTCTTACATGAAAGGATCACCTACCTCGGCTCTTGGTGGCGGCGGCGGCTTACCTGCACAGTATCAGCATCTAGATGGTATCAATTCATCACTTCCAAACTATGGACTGAGTGGGTATTCCATGAATCCAGCATTGGCTTCCATGATTGCTCAGCAGCTTGGCACTGGTAATCTGCCACCATTATTTGAAAATGTTGCTGCCGCATCTGCTATGGCCATCCCTGGAATGGACTCAAGAGTGCTCGGAAGTGGTTTGGGGTCTGGAGCAAATCTAACTGCTGCTTCGTTGGAGTCTTATAATCTTGGGAGAGGGGGGAGTCCAATAGCAGGTGGTGCTCTTCAGGCACCTTTTGTTGATCCTATGTATCTCCAGTACTTGAGGACTCCTGACTATGCTGCTACCCAGCTCTCTGCTATTAATGATCCCTCAATAGATAGGAACTACTTGGGTAATTCATACTTGAATTTCCTTGAAATTCAAAAGGCTTATGGTCTTCTATCATCTCAGAAATCACAGTATGGTGTCCCATTAGGTGGTAAATCTGGCAGTTCTACTCATCACGGTTATTTTGGGAATCCTGCCTTTGGTGTTGGTATGCCATATCCTGGAAGTCCCCTGGCAAGCCCTGTCATTCCAAACTCCCCGGTTGGACCTGCTAGTCCCTTGAGACACAATGAACTGAATATGCGTTTTCCTTCTGGAATGAGGAACTTAGCTGGGGGCATCATGGGACACTGGCCCTTGGATGCAGGATGTAGCATGGATGAAAACTATGCGCCATCACTATTGGAAGAGTTTAAGAGCAATAAAACCAAGTGTCTTGAACTCTCAGAAATTGTTGGTCATGTTGTTGAGTTCAGGTATCTCTTGAACAAAAAAAATCTTATGTTCATTCATTGTCATAATTTTTTTTTTATATATATAATTCAATGATTTGAGATCCCTTATGAGCAGTGCGGATCAGTATGGGAGCCGATTCATTCAACAAAAACTTGAGACTGCCACAGTGGATGAGAAAAATGTGGTTTATGAGGAAATCATGCCCCAGGCTCTTCCTCTGATGACTGATGTGTTTGGTAATTATGTAATTCAGAAGGTACCAGATACCTATGCTTTGTTACGGTGCACTTTGTTATGTTTTTATGGATTCCGCATATGAAAGACGTAACTATGTATTTGTATGTAGTTTTTCGAGCATGGCCTTCCATCACAGAGAAGAGAATTGGCTGGCAATCTTTTTGGTCATGTTTTGACACTTAGTCTTCAAATGTATGGCTGTCGAGTGATCCAGAAGGTACCATTAGTTTTGCTACCATTTTGCAATTTAATGTTATGTGATACACCCTGTTACATCTTTGTTTGTGGATTATGGTACTATGGTGCCAGAAAGGATGCTTCTGAGAACAAAAATGTTTACTCCTGGTTCATGTAAAAACAAAATGTTTTGGTCAAACAGCTCAAAGAATTCTTTGTTAGGGTTGTCCTTACCAATTTGCATAATGAAGTGTCTTGTATTCTCGACTAGGGTAACAAGTTACCTATTTTGGAGGGGCAGCACTGCTTATGTATTTGTTTCTTGCCTTCATCATTACACAATAGAAGCGTGATTGTGCACAAATTTTTGGAGATCCCAAATCAAATTAAGATGAATATGATTATCAGGGGTATGTACTGAAGTTGTTGATAGCAAGTAACATGTTCTTTTATTTATATTGTTTAGGCCATTGAGGTTGTTGACCTAGACCAGAAAATAAAAATGGTTGAAGAGCTCGATGGTCATGTAATGCGGTGTGTACGTGACCAGAATGGGAACCATGTCATCCAAAAGTGCATCGAGTGTATTCCTGAAGATAACATTCAGTTTATTGTCTCAACATTCTTTGATCAAGTTGTGAATCTCTCCACCCATCCATATGGATGTCGTGTGATACAGGTTTGGAACTGTTCTTTGCTTATTTCAAATCCACCTGGACCTTTCAGGAAGAAAAGAAAATTACATAACTGTTTCTGTATTTTGCAGAGGATATTGGAACACTGCAAGGATGCAAAAACAGAGAGTAAAGTTATGGATGAGATTTTAGGTGCTGTTAGCATGTTGGCGCAAGATCAATATGGAAATTATGTGGTGCAGGTTGGTTTTGCATTTCAGTGACTCCCAATTTGGATGCATATAAGTTGCTACCATTCTTGTTGAGTGTTATAACTTTTTGTGTCATCTAGATACTGGGTATGGGATATAAAGCACCCTGCTTTTTATAAAAAAAAAGTTGGTCATGATGTTTGTTTAATCTATAAAAAGCAGTCCAGGTATTCTTGAGATGATAGGGAGTGCATTTTCTACAATCCTGGCTGAATCTCCAGCACTATCATCACCTTCATGTCTCATCCTTTATATCTGTCAACATTTTAGGGATATACATTCCTGCGTTGCAAACTCTATTAGATCGCTTCTTATGGAATCTTAAATTGGGAGTAAACTGTAATTTCCAAGATACAGATCTTTATTCCTTTTTGCTTATGTCTCTCACCCAGACAAAGCGCGAGATGATGGAGAAATGGCACTGCTTTCATTTATACATTTGCAAGCATACTAATAACATTTAATCGATCGATATAGAAGCATCCTAATAGTATTCAAGATGCATCCTGATAGTATTCAAGACTTAGATGGCTTCTTATGGAATCTTAAATTGGGAGTAAACTCTAATTTCCAAGATACAGATCTTTATTCCCTTTTGCTTTACATCTCTCACCCAAACAAAGCGCGAGATGATGGATAAATGGCACTGCTTTCATTTCTTTTCTTAGTGTTCAATATGGCAGTTGGAATTCCTTCTTCCAATGCCAGTTATTTCCCTATGCTATGTATTTTTAAAATTGCACTTCCCAAATATTGTTGCTTAACGGCACTTATCATGTTGTCTCTTAATATTAATCTCTATTGATTGATTAAGCATTGGCTTCTATGTTAACAGCATGTGCTGGAACATGGAAAATCTCATGAACGATCTGCTATTATCAAGGAGTTAGCTGGGAAGATTGTTCTGATGAGTCAGCAGAAGTTTGCCTCCAATGTTGTGGAGAAGTGTTTAACTTTTAGTGGTCCAGCTGAACGCCAAATACTGGTCAATGAGATGCTTGGCACTACTGATGAAAATGAGCCTCTTCAGGTGTGCAACTTCTGTACACTTTTGCAAGCTACAATTGAAGAATTTTCTAAGTTTCCACTATTTGTGCATGTTTGTGTGTGCATACGTGTTTCAAATTTTGTTTCTTACTGTTCCAAATTTTGTATCTTTCTGTTGCACGATTAAGCATAATCATTTCCTGATCTCTTCTGCTAATGTTTTCCCTTGTCTGTTCAGGCAATGATGAAAGATCAGTTTGCCAACTATGTTGTGCAAAAAGTGCTGGAGACATGTGATGACCAACAGCGTGAACTGATCCTTACAAGAATAAAAGTTCATCTAACTGCATTGAAGAAGTACACCTATGGAAAGCACATTGTTGCACGTGTAGAGAAACTTGTTGCTGCTGGGGGTAAGCATTATTTTAATGCTTTTGATTTAATGTAAGCTTGATTTGTGGATATGCTTGTCTGTAATTGAAGTAAATAACACTAGTACCTTGTAACCTAGTTGTGGATCTTGACATGGCATATGCTAGAAGAGCTTCTAACTGTTGTCACGGAAAATCCCTGTGAACCCTCGGCAGATCATAAGCTTTTGGATGAAAGATTGGTGTGCTATAATAGCTGCCCCATGTGGTTTGAAGACACATGTTACCTACCTGTTTCATATGCATTGTCAATTGCATCTCAAAGTTAGCTGCCAGTTTTTTTATTCATAAATTTCACCAAACCAATAGTTGATGAGTTATTTTTCATCATTGTGCTGTGCATGCATTTGCATTTGTATATAGACATGTTTTGCTTTGGAAAGTTGTCATACAGTATTCACCTTGCAGTTTACAATCTTTAATCCACTTAAAAAACATAAGAGCCTATATTTAAATGTTTTATGAACAGGCTGTTGATTGGCAATATAAATGTAAAACTGGGACATGTTTTATGTAAACAAAATGTGCTTTCTTTACCGTTTACTCTTCTGATGAAAACAAAACCTACCTAATACTTGCAAGATGAGGTGATACTGCTTTTTATAGCTAGTTGTTCTGAGCAACATCTTGTGTGCATGCATGCCATTGTCAATTTAGCTAGTAAGACCATACAATTCCTTCCATCTCAATTTAGCTCTCATTAATTCTGAATTGCTTGCAGAAAGGAGAAGTGCTGCACAGTCCCTGCACCCTGCTTAGTTGTGATAGGAAAAAAAAGTTGTTTGTACAGCTAACCGAGGCTAGTGTGAGCTTCCTCTCTTTATTCCTTCCTGTTTGATGGCTACGTCTCCACCCATCTCTTTAGACTGGTATGGGCTGTTTGAAAATAAAGTTGTTGCTTGTATCGGAAACTGTACATTCTGTAGTTTAAGGTTTATACAGAGTTGAACAAGCTGAGGTTCAGATGTTGAATGCACACCTGATGCTCCTTCCAGAGGAGATAAATGACACGAGTTTTTAAGGGTGTAAAAATGTCGGGGTAGTCTAAACGTGATATGTACAAAATGTTGGTATGTGAAGAGCTGTTATTGTTTAGGTGAGGGCAGAGTTTTCTTCTTTGTATCCGGATTCGACTTTTTTCTCTATTGAAAGTACATTTCTCTTCCGTTCAAGTATATGGTTTTTGTCTGTGCGACGAAATTAGCCGTGGTTCTCTTCTTTCCCAGCCACTTCCCATACTGGAGAAAGTGAACCTTCATTTTTTATTTTTTGTCTTTTATTGGTCTTCTGCGCTTGTTATGGCCGATCACAGTTGATTGTTAGTTAGACAGGGAAATCAATTTCCATCGTCTTCTTTAAAGTCGCATGCATCCTTTGAATAACTATACATAAAAAAATGAAAAAGCATTCTCACACCAAAAGCAAGAGTGCAAAACGTATATGAACAGTTGTTTGATAGGCCTATGGGCTGAGTCATCCTCTTCATTATGCATCATAGCGTCATTTTCTAGTTGGTATTCTTTATATTCTCTCTACTTGCGAACTGCAACAGTTTTGAACGGGTTGGAGACATGCTCAATTGCCATAAGCACTACTACACCGGGCTTCAACATGCAAAGTTTACAGCAGTTATCATTATCTTAGTTGGTGAGTACAGCTCTGAACTTGAGTTTTGTAGTTCTGAAACATGCAGCGTGAGTGAATTCATGAAACTACAGCACTCCAGATTGGCTTTAGTTGCCAGTTTGAATCCTGTGAGCTATGTGCAGTGCTGCTGCTTCGCTGAATTTATAAACAACCCAACAACTCACTCCCTTCCCCTATGATATTTGGTTAAGCACCATTACTTAAAAAGTTCAAAAAATTTCAATGGTGAAGAATCTAATCCAATTTCAAAGAACCTAGCCAGTGACTGTTTCTTCTACGTGCAAGTTGGAGGACTGTGACAAAATCCATGTCCTGTTGCAATTTCCATTTCTTGAGTTGAAGTGAATTAGTGTCTCCTTAACAAAGGTAACATAGAATCAACTCTCACCACAGATGAACGGTAGACACTAGGACATTTTCAACATTGTACGTGAGGCAAAAGTCACCGTGTATAGAAAGAATCAAGAAAAGCTCCAATATCTTCAATGTTGCAAAATTGGAGTTTACAAAAGACTAGTCAGGCTTACATTATACATGTGCTAATCATCAAAATCATCATCTTCATTGATCTTCTGCCCAAATCCTCTTGGCCCAGACCTTGCTCTAACCTTTCTTTTCTTCACTCTCTTCTTCTTCTTAGATTCCTCTTCCTTTTGAAGCTTCTCTGTTTCCCTCTTCTGCAAGAAATCTGTTACTCCTAAGTAGATTATCTGCAACCGAAGAAGCCACCTCAATTTAGCAACAGCCCACGTTCGAAAATCACAACTTATCAACCACAATAAAAGCCCATTATTTTTATTTGCCTTGGAAAGCTAACCATTTGAATTTTGATTATAGATGGAACAATGCTAAAGACAACCATAACCACAATTTCAAGATTGCAACTTTGACCATACAGAAAACACCACCACCACCACCGTTATTATTACGTGAATCTTGAAAAGTAATTAGAATATACCCCAATAGTGAGAATGGATAGAGCAGCAAAGGCAACGAAAAGAAGGGCTGATATGATATTGCCAACTCCATCATCATTACTGGTGGACAACATCTGCTGGGTACTCTCCAGTGGGGTTGTATCTGAAGGCAAGACCTCTTCAGGGGTTGCTTTAATTTTCCAAATTTGGATGCTCCTCCGATGAATTTCTTGTTTATAAAGAACAGTTCTTTTTGATGGTAGAGGATTGGGTAAGGAGAGAGGGGAGGTGAGAGTTAAAGCTTTGTTGATACACGAGTGAGGGGGTTTGGTCTTGGTAACGGAGAGAAGATGTGGTGGAGGCAGTGAGATCATAGGATATGATGTTATGGCCATGGGGCATCAGCTACTGCTTTGCCACTTGCTGCTCTCTGTCTCTCTCTGCGACACCCTGGCAAAAGAAGTCAGTGCCTCCGAAGGATAGATAGAAGATGAAGAAGAAGAGAAATGATGGGTTGATGTCATCTGTTCTCCCTCGAATGGGCGATGGGCTCAAAACGCTGCAAAATCCTTTATTAGTCCTAACCAAGATTGGGTTATTGGACTTCATATTTCGATAAATGAAGTTTTCATTTCTCTATGTTTTAATTATTATATTTTTTTTTAATAATGATATTCATTTTCTTTATAGTTTTAAAAAAGCTCACTTATTCGGTAATAAAATTTCTTCTTATATTTTTATACGAACCATTCTTTGGTTAATTAACTTTATTTAGTTCATAAAAAATCAATTTATTTAAAGTAATTGTTACAAATTATTAAATTATATAAAATACTTTTTTTTCATATTATTTTGATGAAATAAAAAAATATTTTTTTAAAAAAATATATTATTAAAAAATATTTTAAAAAATTAAAATATTAACATGTATTAAATTAATATTATTAAAAAATATTTTTAAGAATTAAAATATTAACATGTATTAAATTAAAAAACATAAAATATTGGAGATAAGCTTAATTACCAACAGGATTGAAGAAAAAACTTAATTTTAGCATTTTCTTTGAGGAACTAAGGGTTAACACAGAAAAACCCAAAACTTGATTATAGAGAGAGAGAGAGAAAAACCACATAATAAAAGAAAATACAAGCAACTATAAAGAGCAAACATGGGTGCACAAATCAATTTTAGCTTATGAGTCAACACTCAGCTATCCCTGCTTGTAATTCCCTCTTTTAAAATGGTTGTATCGTCCTTAAATTGTTTGCACGCAACATGTAGCTAAAATATTTAGATTAATACATTTATAGGAGATTTATTTCTTACAACCATTTTTTTATTTTTTGTATTTGAGTTAAAAAAAAATAATGTTTGGTATATATATTTTGGCTATTGGGTTAAGCCTAATTTGCTCACGAGGGATGAGCCTGATTCAAATGTTTAAAATGAATAATAAAAAATATAGTCGTTTCCTTTAATATATACATGGATATAACCCATATTAAGATGAAGTTTTTTATTTTAAAAGATAATGGTTCTTTCTTCTCTTCTTTCATATTTGACTCTCTAAATTAATTTAAGAAGATTTATAAAGATATTCATATTGTAAAATATTCTTTTGGTTCTAGTATCGTATTGTAAAATATTCTTTTGGTTCTAGTAATTGAAGTAGCACTGAAGTAGTTGATTTAGAGACAAGAATGCGATTTCTCAAACACTAGTAAGTTTCTTTTAAATCTACAATGGTAACAAGATATAGTTTTAAGATGTGCCTTTTGTTAGATTTTATGAAATATACTTGTTACAGTACAAATGTTTTTTTTCCTGATACATATAAATATATACTAGTTCTTTGTTTGCATCAATAACTGCACCATGTATTATTTAAAAGAAGGATTCTAAAAACTTTTGCTAAATTTACATTTCTGAAGACAAACAATGTAATCTATGTTATTATAACAAAGTATGATACAAAATTTTTTAGGTGCATTTATGAAGATAAACAATGTAATCTATGTTATTTGTCTGGTTTTCACATGGCAAACCATGTGTATACTTTGTAACAAAGTATGATACAAAATTTTTTAGGAATAAAGACAATGACACTATTTAAAATTCATATAGATTATGGATAATTAGTGTAGGGATAGTAGTTCCAGTAGTGTATTTTTTTTTTTTTAAAAAGGCTATGATGGCATTTGACATTATGTAACATAAATGCCTTTCATTATTATTTTTGAAGTCCATTAATTTAAGATAAGTAATTAAATTTTTAGAATTAATTAATCTAATAATTATGCATGATATCTCCTGCCAAATTGTTCAGATAATTTGAATAAAAAGTTTTCTTTTAAACTCTACAGATATATTGGTTTGAAGAGGTGTGTATCTTTAAACCTTGCAGACACTTTGGTATGAAAGGATGATATTTTATTTATAAATACCAGTTTGATGTTTGACAGAAAAAAATCTTTTTCTCTCCCTAATTTTTCTCTACAAACTTTATGTTTACATTTATAAAAAACAAAACAGAATTTTTTTAATAAACTTATAGAAGTTGTTGTCTATAAATTTAAGGTTTTGCTTTATCTCGAAGGTATATTGCTTTGACCCTGTAATAAATATAATGGGGGCAATTAATATTTTAAAGATAATGATCTTTACGCCTCAAAGCCTATTTATTATACCTTTGATTATTATATTTATATGCTTTTGAAATACTTTTTGTTGTAGTGGATAAACAATAACAATCGATCATTTATTGGATTATACCATTAATCATGTTTATAAAATTAAAGAGCACATTGATTATATGTACGATTGGATAAGTAAAGTAACTATGAGTGGTGTTTACGAGTTCTACTTGGAACATTAAATGTTAATCGTTTTTAATTCTTTGCTTGAAAAATGAATGTCAGTGCAACTGTTGTTGGAATATAGGCTGTAATTATTAGATTTCAACAATCTCGATGATGAAATGTTACTTGATAGGAAACATCAGTATACCAAAAAGGGTATATGACACACTGGAAGCAATGCATGTCATTTGGATGCTATTGTTAAACTTATTCAATCGTTCAAACATAATGACTTAAAGAAAATGACTTTGATGAAGTAGATGTAATTGAAAATTCTAATTATGTACCTGCAATATAAAATAATTCTAAAATTTATTATTTTTCATTTTGTATTTTTTATTATTTTAGTATTTTTTTTGTTAAGATAATTGGTTGATTTTTTTTGTTGAACTGCATATTTTTTGTAATTTAAATTTTAATACATTATATTCATATATATGAAAATATTTATAATTTGATCAATGAAAGTTGTTAGTTGAAACTAAAAAGTATAATTTTTGCACTTATTTAAATTTTCAATACTAATTAGACCATACAAATAGAAATTGATTAAGTGTTTAATATTGTTTTCATTTATATTGTATGTGTTAGATTACTATTTGTTTAATTTAGAATTAAGAGGTAGTATATATCATTTAAATTGTATTAGATACTAATATCTATAATTGGTACCAATATCGCCTGATATGATCATATCTAAAAGTATTATTATAATTTGAATAATGAAAATAAATTAAGTGAAAAGAATTATGATGTTTGACATCATAAGATTAAGTATTTCTTAGAAGAGCAATAAATGCTAAAAACAATCACACAAACGATGACTGAACCCGAGTAAGGAAACATTGCTCAACACATGTTTGATATGGAAACATATCAAACCTATAAATGCACGGATCATGTAACTCGAATTTTGATGTTGAGCAACATGAGAAATGATATAATGCTATGTTTTGAAAAACATCGTTCAATCCAAGAAGCTTGGGATGTAATGAAAATTTAGTATGGGGAAACCTCCACTACTAGACTTCGTTAGTAAATTCTCAAATTTAATGGTTACAAGAAGTATCAAAATCAGACAATAAGGCAATATCTTATAATCATGTCTAACATGATCAATTAATTAAGGGGTGCTAAGCATGAGATGACCGATGAACAACAAGTCCAAGTTGTGATCCGTTCTTTGTCAAGCAATTAGAAGCATATGCGTGTTAACTTTACCCACACAACATCAAGATATTTGATGATGTTGCTCATCATGTTGAGCTTGAAAAAGATCGACTTCTCATTGATAAACCTATAAATAAGGCTTTCATATCTGAAACTAAGATGCAAGGAGCATATAGCTCTAAATATAAGAAGGAAAAATGTAAAAGTCCTAAATATGACAAGAGAGGAATAGAAGCAAATAATAACATAAACACAAGCATGGAAAAATAGCAGTAAAAAAGACAAGAATATGAATTATTTTAATTGTGGTAAACTTGGTCACTTTATTTGCGATTGCATTAAGCTAAAAACTTAGGAGTAACCGACCATATAACAAGGGATCAAACAACGTTTGTGGAATTTCATCGAATTTCAAAGCAAAGTAGATGCATATACATAAGAAATAATGCTTCTTTTATTGTACTTGGGATCGGTACCTGCAAACTAGATTTGCAAAGTAGTCGTACATTTTATCTTCATGATGTACTCTACATTCTAAAAGTTCAATGAAATCTTGTTTCTGTTTTTGTTATACTATAATTGGGCTTTTATATTGTGTTTGTTGGTTATTGTGTGAAAATATATCTGGATAATATTTTTTTATGGTTCTGGTTTTATATTAAAAGATTTTATGGTGTTAGATACCATTAATGTATCTATTAAGGATTATGCTTCTATTTATGTTGTTCAAGGTTCCAACACTAATAATAATGATATCATGTTATTCATTATTTGTTTTATGGAATACATTATGAATATTGTATAATACAATTTGTTAAAGTATAACGATAGACTTAGATTGATTCACTCATATGAGAAATTACCTCTAATGCTTATAAGGTGAGTATAGATGAGATTATTTGAGTTTTAATTTTCAATAAGCGACTTAGGGATAGTGAGAGAAATTTTAAATCAAAGTAATCACTAAAAAGTTACATTGGTTGGGATTAAGAGGAGGTTTTTAAATAAAAGAATCAACATGAATGAATTCCTACCATTCATATATCTATTATGATTGAAGTCGAGATGAAATTATTCATCTGCGATTAATAATAGTGAGTAAATAAAAATTTCTAATTTGAAGTCTATATTTTTTTGTGATAAAACTATGACTCGTATGATGCATTTCCCCTAACAAGAAGAGCAACAATATATACTCTTTGTCTTCAGATAAGAAAAGAGTAAGTTTCATTATAATATGTATTTCATATTATATGTACTGATGACCATTACAAGAATAAAGAATGAATCCCTGTTTTTTTATTAAGTAAGTTCTGGAGATTATATATAAGATCTCAATACATTACCGTCTGTAACTTTTGACTGTATAATAAGGTGATGTATGAATGATCTCTACTTTAAAAGTATATCTTATATCATGGAATGATTCAATTTAAATGAATACTCATAGGAAAATAAGTTACTTCATATCTGATTGATATGAGAGTGAAAGAAAAAGTAATTTTAGTTATATACATGTTACTTGTATTCATTGATCATAATCATATCACTTGAATAAATTTGATATGATTTAGAATATTTGTAATTGTATGGATGGATTGAGTATGAAATTCTTGAGGGATCGAGTATTAGAGATCATATATAAGATTTCAATACCTTACCCTTTGTGACTTTTGACTATTTCATGAGGTGATATGTAAAGGATCGTTACTTTAGGAGTATATACTATAGTCATGAAATGATTAGACTTAAAGGAATACTCCTAAAAAAACAAGTTAATTCAGATGTGATTGATATGATAGTGAAAAAAAAATTTAGTTGGATATGACAGTGAAAAAAAAATTTAGTTCTATAAATATTACTTATATTCATCGACCTAGATCATATCACTCGAATAAATTAGATATGATTTAGAATACTTGTAATTGTAAGGATGAATTGAGTATGAAATTCATGAGGGATTGAAATATATTCAGTCATGTGTAACTAAACATGCTTAGGGTATAGTAATACATTTTAAGGAGTAACTAATTATGACATTTATGTCTCCTATATGGTCTGAATTCGGTTTCTATTTTGGTGCTCCTTTCACTATGTGCTTTAGGTCGTATAGTCTATTTGTCTAGTATGAAATTCTTTTACAAGTTTGAAATATAATGTATTAGATAGATCAAATCCTTCATGAGTGAGTGAGAGATGTTGGTTATTAGGTTAGGCTTGCTCCGTCCATGAGGGATGAGCCAGGTTCAAATATTTAAAGGAGTTACTAAAAGAAATAACTACTTCCTCTCTCTCTCTCTCTCTCTATATATATATATATATATATATATATATATATTATTTTAAAATAAAAAAAAATTAGTGAAATAAAAAAAACATGAAATAACGCATATTCTTTTAAAAATTAGTGAAAAATCATATATAAACAAAAAAGAGAAGCCTAATCTTCAAATAAATCAAATGTTAAAGAATAAAAAAAAAAACATGCGTGGGCTTAAGAAAAAAACATATGATTTTTACCTTATACTACGCTGCAAGTTAAATATCTGTTCTCTAACATTAAAAAAATGTTAAAATAAATGGAAATGATGACATGTTGAATGATATATTTTAAAAGATAAATATTGAGCAATTAATTTAATTTGGTTAAAAGAATTCTTTAAAAAGAAGTTAAATCCAGTAAAGAACAAATTATAAAAAGACCCAAGATAAACTAGGTTATTTTTAAAGAAATGAAAATCCTATACAATGAAAACTATAAAATCATGAAACCTAATATCTAATAGAATCAAATGAAAAATAATAAAATTAAAAAACATGAGTTAAGAAAAAAAACAAATTAACCTGAACGAATATTCTAAATATGAGTTAATTCCTTAAATTCACAATATGTTAAATTCTAGACACGGAGTCAATCAAAAAACTTAATTTAATATTGAAAAAATAAAATAAAAATTTTAAAAAACTTACTAAGGTTAAAAAAATAACAATTAAAATAATGAAGGTAAAATCTAATATGTAAATATATTGAAGACGGATAAGATTATAAAAAAAATAAATTTTAAAAACCAATCTAAATAAAATAAATAATAATTAAAATAATACGGACTGAATCTAAAATGAAAGAAAAAAATAAAATAAAACTCAATTCTATAAATTAATTCAAATAAAAAACTTAATTAAAAGAACAAAAGGAAAATTTGAAGAAAAAAAATTAAAGAATTGCTAGGAAGGCACAAAAATCAAGAAAGAAAGAAAGAAAAGCTAGTTGCCACGATATAGCTTAAAACTAAGAAATATATGTCACCTAGAAAGGTAGCCTCAGCTGTTATAAATAGAAAAACACTAAGAAAACTGGTTTTTCATAGTTATGAGCTATTATATATCCTTTCTGGAGATAGTGGGATGACTCCTTTGCTGGTGTGTTCTCCGAACATGCTAATAACTTTTTTTATTAGTTAAATTACTGAATCATCCCTGTCTTTTATGATCACATAATTATAAAAAAATATATTAAATCATGAATATTCCCTTTAAGCCAAGCATAAGATTTTTCTAGTGTATGGTTCATGGAAATTTCAAAAAACCTCCTAGATGATAATTATTTTTATTTGATCATCTATTTTTTTATTTAGGTGTGACTGAGTAGTCACACCATGTAAAAACAATTATGTAAAAATTGAGACATAAAAAAATCTTAAATAACAAATGAATCTAGATAAAAAATTTATGTTATTGTACCTTTAATGATTTTTTTATAGATAAAATTATTAATTTACAATTATTGACATG
>NW_011499903.1:667326-700576 GCF_000495115.2 Populus euphratica | reverse complement strand
ACAATTTGGACTTGAAAATAGCCTTTTTAAATCTTGAGCTCCATATGAAAGTTGTAGGCCTATGTCTTACCTTTTCATCCATATAAAATAAATCTAAATTTGAGATCTACAGTTCCAGATATGACTCAATTATCAAATAGTGTTCCGGTTTGGATTGCACCGACATCTCTTTTCGAAGTTTAGCCATCTCTTTGTCCTTTCAATTTCAGTTCTTAAATTCATCAATTAATCCTTTCATTTATGTGATAGGCTTGCATTTAAAATGAACATTTACTACAAATTAAAGATATCTTATATTATTAGATATATTATTATAAAACATGCTTTAATTAAGGAGTTATTGATACTTCAAGTGTAAAAATAATAACATAAAACCTTAAGTACTAATCAGTTACAGTACAAGTGAATTAAGGTACATGGTTTTTCCAAACCAGAACATTTGGTAATTCTATATAAATTATTTTTTTAAAAGATTAAATTTTTTATAAAAAATTAATATTTTTATATATTTTGAATTGTTTTTGATATATTAATATTATTTTTTTAAAAAAAATAAAAAAATTATTTTAGTATATTTTAATATTAATTTTTTTTTAAAATAATCAAAAGCACGTGTAATGTAATGTCATAAAGATTTATATTTTTATTATTATAATTAAAATAGATACGCTTTGTATTCGATAATCGAGAAAAAGATAAGGTTTTTCTTAATAGTGCAGCACTCCAGCTGTCCTCCACCCCTTTACTGTCTCATTGGTCCAAACCCTAAAGAATAAACGAAAAAGGGAAAGTCGGTTCTAAATTAAAGTGACTCCTGAAATTACCAATACAACCTCAAAAGTGCACTCCCTTTGCCTACCTGGCATCCAACAACCCGCTTTTCAAGCCAGTAAAAGAAGAGCCTTTTCCACTTCCCAATCTACCACGACTAGTCCACCTCCACTGCTTACGTGCCTGGTCTTCATTGGATACACTATACATCTGTCGAGTAGATTGAGCGAGTATCCATCTGATTCTTTGAGCTAGAAAGTGAAAAAGTGAGTGTAGATATTTAGAGAATCAAAAATATCTGGCTAAGTCGTCCACGCTGGCACCTATGCATGACCCGTCCACCTGAATTATATATAAGATATTACTCAATTTTACATTTTGTTAACATAGTCCATATACTTTTGTGTTTTTCAAATTCCACCCAAATTATTGGTTCATTAAGAATGCAGTCCTTCCGTCCCTAATATTATAATTTTACATTGTTAAATTAACATATATTTTTTTAGCCTGGATTTATGTTTTTACGAAACTTGTCTTCCATTCAGAGACAAAATAACGGTGTTAGAGATGGAAGGATCACTTCCCTAACAAGCTCAGAATAGAGGGATAGATTTAAAAAAAATAGAAGTATAAGGATTGATTTAAAAAATATTAAAAGTAGAGGGGTGAAATAAAACCACGGTTAACTCATGAGATAGGTGCGCTTTTTCTCTCCCGAGAAGTCACCCTCAAAAACTAATTTTCCTTTCCTTTCCTTCGAACCAAACAAACAAACAAACAAACCCAACCCCTTCCCTTAATTATCTCCAATTTCTTCTCCGATTCCGATCCAATTCCTTTTTCGATTTCTAAAAAAAAAAAAATCCAAAAATTCTCCAATTTCAATATTTTTTTTCCAACTACCATGGGAGAAGAAGTGAAAATGAGTGAATACGAAATCAACGATGAAGATACCATCAACAGGGACGATGAAAGAATTGGTGTGTGGGAGATGGGATTACCTACACCTTATGATCTCACTCCTTTATCACAACCTTTGATCCCACCTGAACTTGCTTCCGCCTTCAACATCTCCCCTGAGCCTCTCCGTACTCCACTCGATGTCAACCGAGCTTCCCAGAACACTCTCTCCAATCTCCACGGTCATTTAAACGCCCTATCGTCTAACAACATCAAGTCCTTCAACGAAACGAGAGGTCAAACGCACGACCCTATGGTAGTCGAGTTAGAGGAGGAGGAGGAGGAGGAGGATGTGACCGAGGCGATGGATCGGGACGGGTCCGGATCCGAAGCCAGGAAGTTGAGGAGGATTGATTCTGAAGAGGCGGATTCAGCCTTGAGGACTGAGAATTGGGTGGATGACCCGTCATCCGCTGCGGCGAGGACTTTGAAACGGCCACGGCTGGTGTGGACCCCGCAGTTGCATAAGAGATTTGTTGATGTGGTGGGCCACTTAGGGATGAAAAACGCGGTCCCGAAAACAATTATGCAGTGGATGAATGTCGAGGGTTTGACTCGCGAAAATGTAGCTAGTCATTTGCAAAAGTACCGGCTTTATTTGAAGAGGAAACAGGGGTTGTCGAGTGAAGGACCCTCTGCTTCTGATCAGTTGTTTGCGTCCACTCCTGTGCCGCAGAGTTTGCACAAGAGCGGCGGCGGCAGCTGTGGGGGTGGGAATTTCGGAATGCCAATTCCAGTGCCTTATCATCATCCCGCCACCACGGCTGGTGGGATGATGCCAATGCCGGTTTATGGACATATGGGGATCCAAATGGTGAATGATCATGTTCATAATAATAATAATAGCAATAATTATCAGCATCAGCAAGTTAGTATGAATAGTCATCAAAATGGGTATCATGGAAATGTTGCTTTGCTAATGGGGAATAAGCATGTTCATAATAGTAGTAATAAGCATCAGCATCAGCATCAGCAAGTTAATACGAATTGTCATCAAAATGGGTATAATGGAAATGTTGCTTATGGACATATGTTTCAGCAGAGGGATTGGAATGGGACTAATTATGGTCCATACTCGCATCATCCTCATCATGCAGTATCTAATGATACTATGTGATGTTGGGAGGAGATATTTTTTTTGGAATTCTATAGGAAAAGAGGTCAGTGCTGCTTTCAGTTGGATTTGTTGGATATAAATTAGTTGTCAATTTCTGTTACTATCTGTCTGAAAGTGTATTCATGAATTAGAAATGAAGCTCTGTAGCTTTAAATTAAAGCATGACTTGGGAAAAATTCTAATTTTGAACTAGCCCTTGTTAGCATTTGATTTTGATAAGTGTGCATATATAGAATCGGCGGAGCTTGCTTTTCATTGCTTAAAGTCACTTGTAGAGGAGGTGCCTTCCACTGCAAATGCATTGCACCAGGGACCAGTGCTTTAAACTGGTTCTTCGTCAATTGCAATATTTCTTCAAGGTCACAATTGATGCTATTCCTAGGTTTGAGATACTCCCTGCAAATGTATTCCTCAACATGCCTTTGTGTTTTACTTGTTTGCTTTACAATTGATTTTATGAACACCAATTTATCAAATGTATCAATTGTCTGTATCAATGGCAATTAACATGTACCATTCACCTGAAGCCTTAAAACATTTGATGGCTGTATTTGAGCACTCATTTTCCTCCAAGCAGACATCTAGAAGACCAAGTTAACTATACACTCATCTTCTTCCAAACCCTCAATCCCAAGCTAGTTGGGGTCAGCTATATATTTATTTTCACATTGTACTGGAGCCTCTAATTTTTTTTGGTAGAAAACATCTAAGTTCAATTTATGAGCTTTTTAGCTTGCATTTTTGTCTGCGTGCATCGAGAATTTGTGTTTAAATTCTGTTGTGAAAACTGAAGAGGGTAAAAAATATGTACTGTTACAGGTTCTAAGTGACAGGGAAGGAATCCCCCTCTCCTTTAACTTCTAAATGTGCACACAAACAATCACCTAGAATATCTAGAAATCTGAAATTTTAAGATACCATCACATCACATCAGGTAGGGAGATGTCATCCTCTATTAAGCCTGCACAAAGACTTCAAGATGATAATACCACAACATTATGCTTACACTCTGTGCATTTGCAAACTGTTGGCTGATAATAATTGTTGTAATTGGGGGAGTGAAGGAGTCGTATATTTAGGGTTAATGTGCATGGCAGCATTGCTTTTAACCTGAAAAATTAAACCTTTTCTTGAATACTTACTTGCATGGCCATGATCTGTAAAGAGTTTGAATGCGAAACAAAAAATAACAACTTAAATAGATCAAAGCTTGTGGATATCTGTCAATTTGCACCCTTGAACTGAAGTAGGCTCTTCTATAGATACCAGAAGGTGCATGCTGTTGCATCTGTCATTGTCCCACTTTTATCCCAAACTTTTTTGGTTTGCCTGTATGTATTTTATATGATGTTCTGTATTGATCTGTATGTAAGATACTTTTGGGTTGGCAATTTATTCTTTCTCGTTTTTCATTTTCATGATGCTACTATGTGATAGTTTATGTGCAGAATGATTTAGTGCGGTTTGAAGTTTGCTTTTCTTTCATGATGTTATTATGTGATAGTTTATATGCAGAATGATTTAGTGCGGTTAGAAGTTTGCTTTTCTTTCTCTATGACACAAGTCAGGCACTAAACTTTTTCCAGCAAAAAAGTAGGTATTTTAATTTCCAAGTTTTGATCAGTGCTTGTGCTAGAGTGGTCTTTATTCATTTTCTTTTATTTTTCTTGTATTGAGAATGAATTCTAGAGCCTTATCTTGCTGACTAGTGTGATCTCTTTTGAGATGGTTTTGATGCCCTTTGATTTAGACTTGTAGTGATGTCATACTTACGGGTTTGCAGTCCGCCTATGTTTCGATAAGGTCCCCTTCATTTGTTCTAAGATTTACATCCCTGGTAGTTGCACACTTTCTGTTATGGTGCTTTTAGCCGATTGGCTAGAGTGTTGCAATTAACAATATTTCTTTGTCCATAGATTCTGGAGATTGAGTAACCTGGCATAACTGTTGGAAGTTGCAGAAATTTAAGCACTTCACAAAAATTAGAGGGTTTGCAGGAAGAATTGTGTGGAGACATATCGGAGGCATATTTCCAGAGATTGTTAGGTTCTGCATGGGACAAGAAAACTTGCAATCCTTTTTTGAATATATATCTCATTGTACTTACCCGATGGTAGCAGGAACCTCAAGATATTACTCATCATTGCTTCCATGATGATAAGTAATAGCTTGCATTCTTAACTTGTTCTTCAATTGATATATGCTGAATAAAGTGTGTATTATTGGATGTGGCAAACCTTCTTCTAGGGCAACATAGCAAATCTATAAAGGAACACTAAGCAAATTCAACCTAACATGTGATAATGTTTCAAAACCAATAACGAGGTTTTCTAGTGTTTGGACAATGAATATTTATATTTATATCAATATTTTATTTTTCAAAGCTTATGTGGTTAATAATTGGTGATAGAAGGCTTATCACTTGTAAAATAGTTTTCCTGAATAGGACTTGAGGACTTTTAAATGATGAAGCTAGTAACTTTGAAGAAAAGGATTATAGTAAATAAGTGAATGCACTTTGAATTTTGTAAGACAGTAAATAAGTGAATGCACTTTGAATTTTAAGAATAGAAGTGTTTATTTTTGTTTTATTATATAAATGTTCTGGGATTTAAAAATATTAATGTCTATAAAATAAAAATTGTGAACATTTAATATTGGTAGTTCAAGAAGTATTTATAATCTTTAAACATTGTTGTTATATTAGAGTGAAGGGATTTATTTCTTTTTTATATTATTAATGAAGAATACATATTCTTTATACAATATTAATGAGAGATAAATATCTCTTACATTATTAATGAGATGAAAATATGGTAGACTGTTGAGATATTTTTTATACATTTAAAGTATTGGAAGATGAATATCCCTGATATTAATATTTCATGTTAAAAGTAATATGAATAAACAAACAGAGCTTTTTAGTAGGACATATATTAACATTTCATGTTAAAAGATATAAGAATAAACAAAATAAGCTTTATGGTCAGACATGAGGGTTATGATAATCTCAAAACCTTTAGCTTTTTGTGCTTAACATACTCTCATACCCACAATGGTATGGTAGTGAGCTAAAATCATGTGAGCTAAAATCATGTCCAATTAGACTTGGCATATAGCTAAGCCCAATGTCGACAGGTCTATAAGCACATGCCTAAATAGGCTTGGCATTTACCCAAGCCTAAGGAAAATAAGTTTGGCAGTTTGTTAATCCCATGCGCTTAACATACTCTTATACCCACAATGGTATGGTAGCAAGCTAAAATCATGTCCAATTAGGCTTGGCATATAGCTAAGCCTAATATCGACAGGTCTACAAGCACATACCCAAATAGGCTTGACATTTACCCAAGCCTAAGGGAAATAAGTTTGGCAGTTTGTTAATCCCATGCCTAATAGGGCTCAACACGCAACTAAGCCTAAATGTACTAGTTCTAGCACTAGTTAGACCCATACACATTTGGGATTGGTATGGTGCCAAGTCCATGAGTGGTGAGTTCGATAGCCTACTTGACTCTTGTCCACGTGGGCTCGAGAAATAGCTAAACCAAAGGGTATTTGGCTTGACAACTCATCAGACTCATGCCTATTTTGGCTGAGTAAGTAGCTGAACCTAATGATATTTAGGTTTGATGGTTTGCCACACCCATATCCGCTTGAGCTCACCACGTAGCTAAACCTAAGAAAATTAAGTCTGACAACTCATTTAACCCACGTCTATTTACGCTCAGCACGTGGTTGAACCATAGAATATTAGGTCTAACAGCTCACTAGACCCATGTCTGTTTAGGCCTAGCACGTAGCTGAACTCAAAGATGTTGGATTTAGTAGCTCACTAGACTCCTGTTCATTCGGGCTGAGCACATAGCTGAACTTAAGGATGTTGGGTCTAACAGCTTGCCAGACCCACATCTGCTTGAGCTCAGCTACGCGTTGAGCTCTAACAGACATGGGCCTCGAAAGCTGACAGACCCAAGATCCTTAAGGTTAACACGTGGCTGAACCTATCGATGTTAGGTTTGATAACACGTAAGACCTATGTTCACCTAGGCTTAACAAGTGGTTGAACCAAGAATGTTGGATCTGATATCTCATTAGACCCATGCCCGTTTAGGCTCAGCAAGTGGCTGAACTCATTGGGTCTGGCAGCTCGTTAGACTCATGTCTATTTGGGCTCATCATGTAGTTGAACCCAACATGTTGGGTCTAACAGCTCACAAGATTAATGTCTATTTAGGCTCAAAACATGACTGAACCCAGGTTGTTGAGTTTAGTAACTTACTAAACTCATATCCATTGAAGCTCAGCTTATGGCTAAACTTAGTATAACTTACTAAACTCATATCCGATGAAGCTCAGCTTATGGCTAAACTTAGTATATTAGGTCTAACAACTTATCAGACCCATATTTACTTGGGCTTAACATTTAGTTCAACCTAAGGATGTTAGGTATGACAACTTATTAGACCCATGTGTACTTAGACTCAATATTTAGTTGAACTCAAGAATGTTGGGTTTGACAGCTTGGTAGACCCATACTCTCGTTTAGGCTCAACATCTAGTTAAATCTAAGGATGTTGAGTTTGACAACTCGCTAGATCTATAACCACTTGAGCTTGGCTCATAGTCATGCTCAAAGGTGTTTGACTTAGAAGTGACCTTGACCCATGTTTTCTAGGCTTGACATTTTGCAAAGCTTAGGGATGTTGGGTATGGATGTAAGCTTTAGTCATCTATCATTGAGTTATCACCCTGTTTTTGTATCTTTTAAACAAAGATTTAGGCTTAAAATAATTTTTCAAAATATGTTGAATTGGTAAACTCCCAAGTTTTTATATATTGAATACATAAAATATTTGAAAGGTTTTTAGCTTTTAATGAGGCTTTTTTACCTTTTCTATGTGATAGGGATTCTTGTGGCTAGGTGACTTATTTTAATTAAAAAGGAGTCTCTTGGGAAGAGAAACGATGATGTGCTTTTAATTAGCAATTGATCAGGTTCTTGGAGATATTTGGTGATATCAATGGTTATTTATTCAACAATGAGGATGAATTATTATTTCTTTTATAACTCTAGTCACTCTTACCTCTATTCTTTTCTTTTATCTTTACTCTTGTAACTTTTTTATAAAAAACAAATTGTTAAAGAAGCTTTGAATGAAATTTTTTTATTTACAAAAAAAACTTTATTATTTTTTGTATTCCCCACCTTAAGATTTTTTATTCTTTGTTCTAGTTATTTAGCCAGAAAAAATGGATTTTATAAGAGTTAGGTCCAATCTTAAAAATAGAGATGTTGCTTCTTCCAACGGTGAATTTAGCTTCCAACTAGAAATTAAGGGAAGTAGTAAAATACAAGAGCTCATTAGCCTGGATCCTAAGACTAGAGAAAATGAAACTTTAACATTTATCTCTAGAAAAGAGAAGGTATTTTCTAACCCTAGAAAAGTCCCTCCTTTATTGCCTCAAAAGGGGAGAAAGAGAGACTGTCTCAAACCCGTAAAAACACTGAGCCCAACACTTTAACAATAGAGCATGTGACCTATGTAAATGGTCAATATCCAGGAGAACATGTGGCTAAATTACCTTTAAGTCTTAAAAGGACGACCATGACCACCTCTTAATAGCATTGTGAGATAATTGACGCCTTTTGTATGAATGAGCTGGGATATTTTTTCTCTCTTCAAAGGTTCATGAGGGAAGTCTTTTGTTATTACAGGTTGGCTCTAGGCTAGTTGCATTCTAATGGATGAATTATCATGTCTGTTTTGAACAAGTTTTTTAGGCTCGTTAGACTTGAGCCTATTATAAATATCTTCAGAACTTGTTAAAATTTGATTGATGGTGCTAACAACAGTAATGACATACGTTGGTTTTGATTGATACAATTTAATTAGTGCCACTACTCTTGTGGAGTTAGAGGCCAAAGCTAATGGTAGAAGTCATTCTTTTTTGGTTGGGGGTTAAACAAAGTTTACCCCATCTAAAGTGATTGTGGGTACTACTACCCTTTGTGAAGTTTAATGTTGTAGCCTTAACCTCTCATATTACCTTATTGCTAATGCTCTTAACCTCACTTTCAACTACAAAGACCTTTTTGGCTACTAGGATTTCTATATAGGATGCTCTGCTAGAAGTTGGACAGCTTGGGCTTGAGAATGTTTTTATTGACTTTGTCCTTATTCGAGCCCTTTCCTACTTTGATTATGGATGAAAAGTATGCCATGAAGATTATTTTGGATGGGAAGTCCAGCTTTAAGTTTGAAGGCTTGGAGGTGTTGAGGAGCTTGATAAGGCTTTTGACTATTTATTCAGATGTCCAAATGATGTTTGATGAGAGCTATAATTGTTATTTTGCCCTTGCTGGACAAATAGCTTTCCATGTAAGAAACTGATTCTTGTCTGCTTTGATTATTTTATTTTTTTATTTTTAATAATCATCTTTTATATTTGGTAAACTTTTATGACATGTGCCTACTCTAAACGACATTGGATGGCTGAGAGGTGTTAAATGGGAGAAACCATCACCAAGTATAAGGCAAACCAGACTGTTTTTTAAAGGCTGAGGGCTGAGAAAACTATAATAAAATTGAGATAAGGGAGCTCATGATAACATATGTAGAACATGAGAGGTTAGGTCCCTCAATTGAACTCTACTAAAAGGAAGTTTTGTCTGGCCCGAGAAAACTATAATAAAATTGAGATAAGGAAGCTCATGATAACATATGTAGCACATGAGAGGTTAGGTCCCTCAATTAAACTCTACTAAAAGGAAGTTTTGTCTGGCTCATGACGAAATGACCTCCTTTAAGTAGGGGATGATTAAGATGAGGGAATCCTAAGAGGCTTTGAAAGCTGAGCTCCTTATAGCTAGAGAACAAGTCCACAACTCTCGTAAAAGGATAAAGGCTCTGAGGAGTTCCAAGAGATATTTGAAGGGTCTTAACGCTGAAAGAGATGGTTGGATACAAGATTCTTCTTGCCATATCTATCATGTATTTCTTTAACATGTAAAGGGGACGTCAAGTGGAAAATATGTTAGTTTCAAATTGTACTCGAGAGTAGGAGATCTAAGATTAAACCCTAATGAATTGATAAGAAACTCTTAGGCATCACCTAAAGAAAAAAAATATTTTTGTCATTTTAATAAGTCATACATATATTAAAAACTTACATTGTTATTCTCATTGACGATGATACTTTTTAAATAATCAAAGTGCCAAACATGAATGAGACTTTTTCCTTCCATATCTTGTAAATTAAAGGTGTTTCCTTTACCACCTTAATGAATTTGAATGGACCATTTCATTTTGAGGCCAACTTGCTATTACTTTATCTGTTACTCGTAACTTCTAATTTCCTCAGCACCAAATCCCCAAACTTGAATATTCTATTTTTAACTCTAACATTATGGTATTGGGTAGTTCTACGTCAATAAACTTCATTTATGATCATCATAGTCAGATGAGATACTTTTAAGAAATCTAGATTAACCATAAGGCCTCGTTAATTACCTTCTAAAGTATAATGGAAGACTCGATGACCTTAAACACCCAATCTCAGCTAGGATCATGGTCTCAATTTTAGATGTTAGGAGAAATGAAGTTTTTTTTAGTAAATGTCTTCTAGGTAGTATAAAATCTCATTTAGCAGTTCTGTTCAGTTTAATTTGACTTATGTTATACTTTTGTTTTAAGTCCATTGAGAAAGACTTTATTGGTCACCTTGACCATTTGTCTAAGGATGAGAAACTGAGGAGAATTGATAGTCAATATAAAGCCCTTGAGATTGCTTTTTCATCTTGTAACTATCAAATTATGTCCTGTTATCAATGATCAAGATTTTGATAATTCCAAATCTATAAATCATGTTCTTCCACAAGAAAACGATAATGTTATTGTTGGTTATATATGCCAAAGTTGACATTTCATGAAAATTCATTTTTTTTGCTTAAAAATATTTTTTAAAATGTTTTTGGTTGATGTCAAAAATAGTTTTTTAAAAATATAAAATATTATTTTGATACATTTCTAAACACAAAGCACTTGAAAAAACAAATGCTACCACACTCCTACACTCCCCCAAAGTAGTCTATGACTACCAAAATGAATTATCTATTCTAATATATCCATCCACCATGAGGTAAAAAACTATATGGAAGATATGGTTGTCAACGTTTTAAAGGGTTGTCCAAAGATTGATGTAAACTTATGACATTGATCATATATTTTCATCATGTTATCAATATCGTCTTTGATGGTTAGCCAGTAAAATCCTGCATTGGTGACCTGAGCAACAAGAGTTCTAGAACCGGTGTGAAAACTATAGATTTCTTTATAAATTTCCCTTAAAACATAAGTGTTTTATCCAATAGACAAGCAATTTAACAAAAGAGCCAGAGCAGATTGTCTATATAAGATCACTTTCCCTTAAAACATAAGTGTTTTATCTAATGGACAAGCAATTTAACAAAAGAGCCAGAGCAGATCATCCATATAAGATCGCTTCAACCAAACAATACCTTGTTGATCGTTTAATTAAACAAATGACCTCATTTTTATCCAGGAGAAACTCCCAATTAGCATATAATCTTTTAAGGGAGTTCTACAATTGTTCTTTATGTTAACTAGGTCGGCCACTAAACCTTCCTCTATGTTTGGTTTTTCTAAAATTTCAATTCATACATCCAAAGAGAGTTCAACTGAATTGGAGCTTGCCAGTTTAAATAAGATATCTGCCTTTTAATTTTTATTTTTTAGAATTCTATCAATTGAAATTTCTTGGCCTTTATCTTTCTACGAGAATGACCTTTAAAGGGACTAGAAAATCATCGAGGTTGATAATGCTCAGCGTCATTTTTCCCAACCTTCTCTGAATAATGTAATTGTCTCCTAGCTAAGGAGGCAACTTGTGGTTGAGAATCCAAGATTGAGGGTGCTAGCTCATGCGCCGAGACTCATTATGCTTGATTTTTCTCTTGAATGACTATCAATACCTCAATAAGGAGCCAAGCCTAATTAAAGAATTGCTAAAACTTTGATGGAGTAGATATGTCAACAATTATAGAAAGGTCTGTGACATGTCGCATCCCAGATATATCTTGATTATCTACTATAAAGTAACTCAGAAAGGTTAATAACCAAACTCATGAAAGAGTTTATGGCTTTTTTTTTTTTTATCAAGTCTCCCATATACAATGCCAAATGATGATGTTCTAAAATCCAATATGCTTAGGAATGATGGTTTTTGGTGTTTGGACAATGGATAATCATATGTTCATGTCAATATTCCATTCTACAGAGCTTATGAGGTGGCTGATTGGTAGTAAAAGACCTAATGCCTGCAAAACAATATTTTTTGATGGGTTTAGGGACTCTCAAATAATAAAGTCAGTAACTTTTAGAAATAAATTGCAATAAATAAGAGAATGAACTTTAAATTCCAAGTACAAGAGTGTGTGTTCTTGTTTTGGGATGATAAATGCTCAGGGATTTAAAGGTATTAGTGTTTAGAGAATAGAAATTATAAACCATTTACTTAGTGGTTTGGTTAATTTTTATAACCCATAAACCATGACATTTCACTATAATAAAGGGGATAAAGAGTTATTTTCTCCTAATAGCATTAACGAAGGATACATATTTCTTACACAATATTTATGAGGGATAAATATTCCTTACACAATATTATTGACATGGAAATATGGTAGGTCGTTGAGAGATTTTTTTATGCACCTAGAGGTGTAGGGAGACAAATATCCCTAATATTAGCATTTCATCTGAAAATTTATAAAAATAAACAAATAGAGCTTTATGATCGAACATGGAGACTATAGTGATCACCGAACCTTTAATCCTTCGCTCTCAACATACTACCAAACCCAAGATCAATGGGTATGAAAACAAGCCAAATCCATGACCAATTGGGCTTGGTATGCAGCTAAGTTCAAGGTTGACGAGTCAAGAGGGTTGCTAAACCTATGCTCAAATGGGCTCGGCGCGTAACCAATTTAAAGAAGATGAGTATGATAGTTTGCTAGATCCATATGCATTTAGGCTTGGTGCACATCCAAGTCTAAGGATGCCAGCCTATGCTCAAATGGGCTCGGCGCGTAGCCAATTTAAAGAAGATGAGTATGGCAGTTTGCTAGATCCATATGCATTTAGACTTGGTGCACATCCAAGTCTAAGGATGCCAGGTCTAGCACCTCATCATGCTTGTGTCTGAATACCTCTTTTACTTTTGTATCTTTGCTTCTAATCCTTCATTCATTTCTAGTTGTCTTGAAAGTTCATCGATTATTTTAATTAGCTTCGTTTACTTGTATTGATCCTAAAAGTTGATCTTTCATTTGAATTATTTATAAATCTTGCTGGAAATATTCTTTATGTAAGATTCTAGAGTTAGTTTGATCTTCTGTTATCCTACATCTTGCATATATATAAAGAGTGACATGTTTAAATTAAATTTTACTGTTATGAAGGCAACAATATATTTGATTTTCCTATCATGAAGTTGAGTTGTAGGAATTAAATACTTAGCTTGAAATAAAGGCACTACATTTTAGGTGGGATTATCAACTTAGAGGCTTGTCAGAAATATTTGAATAGGCTTGATTTAATATTGGTTGCTGCATGCACGAAGTTATATATATGAAAATAGTAATTATTGATCTAATTGGCATATTTAAGCTATGGAAAATTTCATAATATGCATGAAATACTGCTGCTCGGGGATTTTATAGGGTAAAACTTCCTACTTTGACAGAAGAAACCACTTGTTCGGTGTGGATGATTGATATACAATGACATCAAAATGAAGGTGCAGGATCACCCATCTCCATTGATTCTGAAGACTTTTTTAAGTCGTGAGGGATGCCTCTTCTAATTGATTGCTCAATTGCTGATTTCTATTGAGATGTTTTATGTAATTCTCTTTTAATGAAAGGCTAGGCATTCTGAAAGTTACATGTCACTGGTTTCTGCTTGATTGCTCTCTCTTTCTTCCCCCCTTCTCTCTACTTTTCCTTTTCCTTTTCCTTTTCCTTTTCCTTTTCTTTTTAATGATAATGCTAAGTGCATTATAATTCTTTTAAGCGTCTCTGTTAGCTGTTGTATTTTATTTTTCTTTTGGAATGTTGATTTGACATTGCTGCTAGTAAGAGTGCTAAAATAAATCTCATCCAAGTGAGATGTGATTTAATTATAGCAAGGCTCCTCATGTCTTCCTTTGCACCACTAATATGCATTCCTAACTTTTACGTGGCAATGTTCTACGAGTCTGTTTATTCAAATGGCTTTTAGTATATTTGAATTGTTTTGATTTGATAATATTAAAAATAATGTTTTTAAAAATAAAAAAATATTAGTTTGATATATTTTTAAACAAACAAATAATACTTTAAAAAACAACTTATACCATAATATCAAGCATTATATATATCAAGTTGTGCTGCCCCAATTTTTTTTTATGTCAAACAAAAGTCAGGATAATCACGAGAAAGAACTAGATAATCAAAATTTTGTTCTAAATGTTGGCAGCTCATAATGACATGGGATGACGAAAAGGGAGGGTGGTTTTAACCAGAAAATCAAATTTTTTGCTGACCAAAATTTTAAAATCTAGGGTTTCCACTCGGTGGTTTCTATTTTAAACCCAAATGAAAGAAAGGGAAGAAAAGCTGCTTTCATGCAATACTTACATAGATTGTATTTATAGATTGACAACGCAATTCTTATGTAGTTATTGCAATTTGTGTTTTGATATTTAAGATGGAATGGTTGAAATATATCAAAAAACCATACATGACAAATATAACTTCAATTATCTTAATTTGGTGTGAATTAATAAAAGAATGTGTAATTTGCTTTTAGAGGTAAAAGTTTTACCAAGATTATTTTTTAATCAGCAATAGTTACTACTCAAGAACACAACAATAGAAAACATCACCCCATCTCAAACTCCATAAACAAACTTAAAAAAAAAAAATTGTGTTGTAGTACTGTGTGTCTTTCATCCTCTATTATTGATCTAACATTGTTGTTACTCTCCCTAATATTTATTTTTAAATACCCAATTTTTCAGCATTACAATCCCCGCAACGATCTAATGTAAAAGTATAGATTCCGAGTATAAGAATCTTCAACCAATATTACAACTTTCATTTAAGTATCTTAATTTTTT
Source organism: Populus euphratica (assembly GCF_000495115.2). Taxonomy (NCBI): domain Eukaryota; kingdom Viridiplantae; phylum Streptophyta; class Magnoliopsida; order Malpighiales; family Salicaceae; genus Populus; species Populus euphratica. Next base: position 685,545 of record NW_011499903.1, on the reverse strand, counting down.
TATTTGTTACTGACATAATTGCCTTTGGATGTTATTACTTAAGGTTAACACTTCCAAAACGCTTATATTTTGTTTTACAGCATTGTTGTTTGAGGTTATGGTGTAACTTATATTTCATAACTTTTATAAAAAAAATTGTTTAATATTAATTTTTTAATTCTTTTTTATTATTTCCATGTATTAATATTAAAAATGTTTTTTTTAAATAAATATATATTATTTTAATATATTTTAAAATAAAAACATTTTAAAAATTAATTGTTACTATACTTTTAAACAACCCAACATTAGCCGATGGCAACTACTTAGGCTAAGAAAAGGAAGGTGGATAGTTTTAACTTCTAATCCAAGTTTTTTTTTTTTTTTTGTTTTTTTTTCCTGAAAAGCAAATTTTTGTAAAGTTGACGGGAGGAGAATCTGGTAAAGGATTTGGAGAATAAAGAGGATACGTGCCCACTAAAATTTGGTGAAGGATGACGAATGAAGAGTCTTTTGTTTTTCAATTCAAGAATGGAATGGTGGTGGGGCAACTTACTTTCAATACAAGAGAATATGAATTTATAATTTTTTATTTATTTTTGTGTTTTAAAAATATTTTAAAAAAAATTTAATTTTTTTACTTTAAATATATTTTTAAATTAATATATTTTTTTATATTTTTAGATTATTTTAATATATTGATATTAAAAATAATTTTTAAAAATTAAAAAATATTATTTTAATATATTTTTAAATAAAATATCCTTTAAAAAATAATCTAGCCTTTGACTCCTTTCTCATCTTACTTGTGCGGAACCACAGGGGCAAATACGGGGGCCAAAATATCGGGTGATGATTTCGTTTTCCTGGATAGCAAAAGACATAAATGGTTTGGATCATCTCCTTGCATTCTCAGCCGCAACAGCAGCAATATAGCGAAGAGCTCTTGCATGAATATCCGTCAACTAAAGAAGCATTTAAGTGGCAGGACTATCAAAAAGGTTGGCCAATAATAAAATATAAACAAAAACATACTAACAGGATGAGGGTATTAGGATCAATTAAAGGAAAAGAGAGGCAAGCATTGATGATCATGCAATTGCCTTTGGCAAGATGTAATTGCACAGCATAACTACAAGCTACCAAAAAAGAATTGGAAAAAAAGGAGGGTCCACTCTGCATGAATATTATATATATCAGCAATAGCTGTTCTAATCATGCTTATATATCAGGTGGCTTCCTCTATCCAACTGCACCCCGGAAAGTTTTTCAGCCTTTTGCGTTTCATCATCTTCTTAGACCTTGATACGTTTTCCCAGCTACCAGCATCAGCATACAAATTTGACATAAGCATATTATTCCCAGCATTCTCAGGCTCAAGCTCAGCCAAATGCCTAGCTGCTACCTCGGCAAGACCTATATCCCCATGATTCCTACATGCCCCTAATAATGCTCCCCACACGAATAAATCAGGCTTAACAGGCATTTTCTTAATCACATCATAAGCCTCATTAAGATTTCCAGCCCTACCAAGAAGATCCACCATGCATGCATAATGCTCTAATCTTGGAACAATCTTGTACTTCTGTTGCATCAAGAGAAACAAACTTTGTCCATGTTCAACCATTCCAGCATGACTACAAGCAGTAAGGACAGCCGTGAAAGTCAAGTGATCGAGCTTATCTCCCTCTGATTTCTCCATTTGATCAAAAAGCTCAATTGCTTCATCACAGTAACCATGATTTGCATACCCAAAAATCATCGAATTCCAAGTAACCGTATTCCTCTCAGGCATCATATAAAATAGCATACTTGCTTCTGATATAAAACCACATTTGGCATACATGTCAACAAGAGCACTTCTTACATATATATCATCTTCAACTCTAATCACCACTGCATAGCCGTGTATCTCCCTCCCTCTCCTTACATTAGCCATGGTCGCGCAAGCAGCCAAAACAGTACTAATTGTAGCAGATGTTGGAAGAAATCCCTGGCCCAACATCTGTTTAAATGCATCAAAAGCTGCCTCGTTACGAAAATTTTGCACCAACCCTGATATAACCGAAGTCCAAGAAATCACATCAGGCTCCGCTCCCTTGCTGATCATCAATTCAAACATCTTTGAAACCATTGCATCATCACCCTTTTGTGCAAACCCCGAAATCAAGCTATTCCAAGTTATTACATTAGGCTTGATACCCAATTTTTCCATTTTATCCATCAAAGCAAATCCTTCTTTAGCAAAACCATGTTGACCATAACCCGAAAGCATGGCATTCAAAGCCACCAAGTCTTTCTCCACCATCCTATCAAACACTCGCCGTGCCTTTTCAACTTCTCCACATTTAGAGTACATATCGATCAATGAACTAATAACATAAACATCCGATTCAATCGAATACTTCAAAATCACAGAGTGCAAAATCCTCCCAGTATGCACATCATACACATGACCACAACATTTGAGTACGCTAGGAATAACAAACTTGTTGGCCCCGAAACCCTGCTTTTGCATTTCATAGAAAACACTCAAAGCTTCTTGAATAAGCCCACGACGAGAATAGGCCCCAATGAGCACAATCCAACGGCGGATATTTGACTCGGGAATTTTGTCGAACAACTTGCGAGCGTCAGATATCTGCTTAGTTTCTACATAGAAAGATATGAGTTTGGACGCAAAATGCGTCAAACGAGCTAAACCGTTAATGATGAGATGAGCATGAAGTTTTTTCCCTTGCTGTAATGCTCGATCACGACCGTATGTTTCGATGAGATGAAAATAAGTTTCCGATGATGATCGAAACGAACGGCGTGATATGATTAGGATGGGAAGCTTATGGTGGGATTTAAAAAATGCTAAAGTTCCCTTGAATTGGTAACGGGAAAGACGCAGGCACATTTCAGATTTCTCCTCGGCTTCTCAAATCCCAGTTCCAGTGCATTTCTTTCTTTCCTGGGGCTTGAGGCAATAGAGGATTCTTGCTGCCCAACAAGCGACCTGTCGTTCCTTGTCAAACTTATAGAAGTTATTTAAAGGAAGCTGCAAGGGAGAGCTCGGTGTGTGGACTTACTAGTTTTTTTGTATGAAATAATTTTGAGATTTTAAAGATATTTGTATTTATCTATTTATAGAATGTTAAATGTAAGAAAATTTAACATTTCTTGGAACATTAAACTTTTGAAACTTTAGGGAATGGTTTGAATATGGCCAAATCACTTGCATTTCCTCCTCCACTTTGGACAGGAGGAGCAAAAGGTTTTACAAGAACAAATGACTCGAGGAGTTATCTTGGGGTGGCTCTGATTCATGGAAGGATAAAAAAAGCGCTTATAAGATATATTGTTGATGAAGCACAGCAGAGATTGGCTGGTTGGAAGGTGGACAAGCTTTCATTGGCTCGAAGAGTTGCTCTTTGTCAATCGGTCATTTAAGCCCTGCCTTTGTAGACAATGCAATCTGCAAGGTCTTCCAAAATCTACTTGTGAGGATATTGAGAGGATTTGTAAGCGTTTCATTTGGGGAGATCAGGAGCATGCTGGACGGTTCATATGGTAGAGTGGGATAAAATATGTAAGCCTAGGAGTTACGGTGGTTTGGGTCTTAAAAATCTTGAAGCCATGAACGAAGCTTTGTTAACAAAGTTTGTTTTGGGGTTTGATGAAAGGGAATGATCAGTCCTGGGTTCATGTGCTGAGGGATAAATACATGAGAAAGGATGGTTCTGATTTGGGGTGGTTAGCGAAGCCTGATTCGTCTCCTTTATGGAAGACTATTTGTAGACTTCATCCAAAGGTGCCAGAAGGTGTTTCTTGGAGTCTTGGTGATGGAAAAGGAGCTCGGTTTGGCAGCATTGCAGGCTTGATAAATGTGATCCTTTCTTGAGTTTGCTATTGATTTGGTTCCTGAGGAGCAACTTCAACGGACTGTCTGTCAGTTTGTTAGTGATGCTAGCCAGTGGGAGTGGTCAGTCTTTGATAGATTCCTACCTATTGAATTAATTCTGAAAATTGCAGCGACGTTTCCTCCTCGCGGTTCTGACGGCCGCGAGGACATATTTATATGGAAATTTACTTTGAATGGAGAGTTCTCTGCAAACACAGCTTATGGTATGTTAGAGGATCATAAATGGATAACAATTTACATGGAAATATAGATTCTTTTTCTTTCCTAGAGAAGCTTGTGGTTATTTGAAGTGAATTTGATATGAGAGAGGTCGTTAATGTGAAGAATTTACTTGTTCATAAATGTGACGTGGATGGTCTTCATGCTTTGGTTACTGTTTTTGGATTTGATGCTCATGTCCTCAGGGTTTACTTGTAATAAAAGTTGTGTGGAGACAACGTAGTCTGTTCGTTCTAAACAGTTCTTTAGTTTTCCTTGTCAGAACAGAGACATAGCAGGCTGCAGTTAAATTGATGGCGATGATCAGGGTTAGGATGGGTTTCACAACCTGTATATGAACTGAAAAAAAGGGGGATTTCTAAGTGTGATATGAAGCTGAGTTTTTCACTCTGGACCATGATGGCTAGTATTTTGCGAAAGGGGAAACAGAGGAAATACCTCTTCGAAGCCATATGACTAAAAATGGGGAAACAGTTACGCAGATTTAGTCTACTCGGTATTTCAGGAGGTAACCTTCTGTGGCTAACAATTGCAATCAATTAAACTGCATTGATCTTCTTGCCACATGTTAAAACAGAGCCCACAAGTCTATCTTTTACCAGGTGACATGCGGCTCTTTGTTGTTCACTGCCTGTGCAAGAACTCCGGAAAGAGATACTTGAGCTAACCCCCCTCCTTAAATTTCCCTCTCTGTGATCAAAGATGCAGACCAAAGGATGGACATTAGGAGAGAAACTCAAGGCTGAAGGAATTTATGGCACACTCTCAATCACGTACTGGAGCAATGACTCCATTTGATGTCAAACACGGACATGGTAAAAGGCCTGGAAATCCAACAACCCCAACTGTGGAAGAACTTCTACAAGGTAATTCCATAAACCATAATGTAACCTCCATGGTAGAAGAACAGGTTAATGATTCTGTTTTCCCTAGGAGGCTTGAACTTGAATACGATAGGCAACGGGAATAACAAGAAGATGGTCAAGCTATAGCTTATCAGCAGCTGGAGAAAATTTTAGGATTTGTCCATGTTCAGTTCATTAATCAACTCTTTCTTCAGATATTGAAAATTGAAAATAAATGTGTTTTAATTTATTTTACAACGTAAATTATTATTAAAAAAAAATGCCTGTATTTGATTCCAAAGTCATGGAAATTCATTCTCTATCACTACTGACCTATGAGTTTTGCATGTGCAGCTGAGGAAGTTACAAGGTGGTCGCCACACACCACACCAACTTTTTGTAAGGATCATGAGCTGGAGTATGATCAGTCCCCCAATCAAAAGAAATCAGTTATTACAAAAGTGAAGGAGAAGGCCAGGAAATGGCGAAGCACCCTCAGCAAGAAGAAACATAATGACGACGGTAACACCACTCCTTCATGGGGTGTCAGCCTGGATTATGTTGAAGATGAAGAAGATCCTGAATATCTAGGAGCCCCAAGTAACTTCAGTCACAGTCTCATTCTTCGTATATAGCAGAAAAAATATAAAATCTTATGTGAAGTAAAAGTTCTTGGGAATTCTTGCCTGAATGAATGTGTATTTAATTAACTCGTCTATGTGATCTCTCAGTGTATGAATCAGAGATGGCTCCTGAGGGGTATAAAGAGACCGCTAGACAGCATCCAAGAGCAGTTCCTGTGATATCGGAGACTCGTGTTTTGCCAAGTAGTGAGACCTGTGCTGCTGAAGTCAAGCCAATAACTGAAACTGCGAGCGGGAAACAAGAAAATGAGAAGTCTCCCAAAACACTAACTCAAACCGTGTCAGAGAAGCTGGCACCAGCATCCAACACAGTATCCGTTGCTACCCATGCCATTGCTTCCAAGATTCAAAGCCTCGCTGTTTCAACCCCTGAAACTGTGATATCGGATACGCATGTTTTGCCGAGTAGCGTGACCTGTGGTGCTGAAGACAAGCCAATAACTGAAACTGTGAGCGGGAAACAAGAAAATGAGAAGTCTCCTAAAACACTAACTGAAACAGTGGCAGAGAAGCTGGCACCAGCATACAACACAGTATCCATTGCTACCCATGCCATTTCTTCCAAGATTCAAAGCCTCGCTATTTCAACCCCTGAAGCACCAGGTGCAGCGGGATTAGACCCTGTGGAGGAAGGTAGAGCAGCATCATCTGTAGCAGGACCAACCAAAGTAGCTCAAGACCAAGTTACATCAGATCCATCCCGAGATCCAGAAGCTGCAGCATCTGGTTACCATTTCTGTGCCGGAGAGAAAAAATGGGATAAAGGAGTTTCAGTGAAGGAGTATTTAATGCACATGTCTGGGCCAGGAGAAGATGACAGAGCCCTTTCTCAAGTGACATTACAAGCAACAAGTCCAAGGAAAACTGCTGGCGATGTGAGTGTGGTGGACATCGTGAGAGATGCTGTAAATTCTCTTCTTCAGGTCCAGGAGTCCTCCCAACCTACAGTTTTCCATTCAGCTAAGAACTCATCCTCAGATATGACCATATCAACCGATGCTCATGAAGGTGACATTTTTTTCCCCTTCATTCTCTAGCAGCGCAATCGATTGGAATTATTGGTGGATATTGTAATTTGTTAAATAAATGCTGAATCAAAATCAGAATGGATTGGAGGTTGTGACATGATTTATCATATTTACTGTTGTGACAAGATTATCCTGACCTGCCAAGGCTAAGATTGGCAGTATGATTTTTGTCATGTACATTAGGAATCGTTCTTTTCTCACTGTACATCTTGTGGTTGCAGTTACCGAAGAAGAAAATCATGGAAGAATACATAGAGCCAACTGAAAGGTGATTTCAATAGATATTAAAGAAAGTTTCTGGTATTCAGTGCACCAAATTCTATGTATGTTAATAAATAGCTGCCAATGAAGGTGGCAATAATTGCTTAGAATTAGCGATAACTATCTAAAGATTGCATTTTGTGGATCCCTGCACTGAATGTAACATTTCTTCCTATTCCTCTTCTGAAATTTAATCATCAGAGTGGTCGTTTAATTAGAAATGTTGTATCACCTGATAGGCTTTAGCTCAAATGGTTCACTTTTGATCAGCTGGTGAGCTTAAAATCAGTGGCAAAGCGGCTGAAATGGAATTCTGGAGATTACGATGGATAGTTGTTTTCTCTTACTACAGTTTTAGGAGCATCTATCAACTGATATCAGGTGACCGTGACCGTGACAAAATGTTTATTATGTCACACTTTTAAATTAAGAAAGACAGTTCATGAATGCTGCCATACTTGTTATAAACTACACAGCAGATATTCAAACGAGAACATCATAGCGATGGGCCATGATTCGATCTTTCTGGCAGGATGATTAGTGCTATGTACTTCCTTTTCGTTTTACACACAGAAAAACTAACAGTCGTAGTTGTAGTTGATGATGGACAGATATGATAAGCCCTGAAGGACCATCTCATCTAAAAATTTAAGTTATTAGATAAAGTTTCAGAATATAATTTATATTATTTTTTAATATATATTTTTTTAAATGAAAGCTTTTTAGACTTGAAACTTAAATAGATTCACATTACTTTATGTTTAATTTTTATCAAATAAATAGGAATGATAAGATTCAAACTTGAAATTATTTAGTTATTAAGGTTTTGATACCATATCAAAAAACCATTTTACCTAAAAATTTAAATTATTAAATAAAATTCTATAATATAATTTATATTATTATATACCAGTAATCTTAAATGAACACAGAAACCAGAACCGCATTCACTGTAAAATGCCCTTCCCGAAAATTAGTTTCTCAACTTCTATTACAGTGGTGTGGATAGGGGGCATTTGGACTGCGATCAATTATCACAGATGTCTGTTTACATGGTTTTGTGATGCCTCAATATTAAATAAAGCACTTCCTACTTTCCAAACAACGAGTCCTGACGATGCTTTGAACAACATTCTTGTAAAGGAATTCATCAAAACCGACGGGTGACTGGACGCAGCATCCCTGGTAATCAGGCATGATTTCGGAAACAAATATTATTTTATGCATGGTTTGAGCTTATATTTGGAACTTGGAAAGGAGCAACTGTCAGTATCATGTGGTCATTGCTATTTTATTTATTTATTTAATGTACATGTGGATAAGTCAAAGAAATACCAAAACTTCCCTTGTTGGTCTGCTATAATTGTTTATGAAAATTCAAAGCAGACCGCAATTCTGCTTTGAATTTTGGATTTCAGATGCCTGCGTTGTTAGGAACTTGGCCAAAAAGGCAGGAGCAGTAATAATAGATTTTTGGCATCAAGCTTAGAGCGACCAAAACTATCATATCTTCATCCAGTTGCCAAAATCTATGTTCATATCACAATTTATTTGCTAAGAGAACACTGTTTTACTTGTGTTCAAAATCTAGCAGCCTTGGCTCCCTGGCTTTGGTTGACAAATTGCAAATTCATCCTCAAACCTCTGTTCCTTAATACGGTAGAACATACTTAAGCACTGAATGTCAATTATATACATGTAGTTGAAGTTGGGTATCTGTGCTGAAGTATTATATAGTTGAAATATTCTTGTGCTTCTTCCTTGAATGATTTTTTTCGTTCTAGAATATTATTTGCCTGGACCTCCACAGGAATTTAACAATTGCAACTTGATTCTAGCTTTACTCACCAAAAGTCTTATATTGTCATTACTTTTCTCCAGTCCAAGTTGTTGACATTGCATCTGATTAAAGCATGTCAATAATCCTGCTGAAGGGTCCGATTGCGAATGCAGCAAGGGCTAAAGGTTCATATCACCAAAGTTTTCAAAAAGCTGAACAAGCAAAGATCATCCTTTCTCTCTTATTTTCTCTATGGCAGCATTACTTAGAGCACTCCATTTTGTACTAGCTCTTTTCATATCCTTAAAACACTTGGCCTTGGCTCAAGAGATGAATCAGTTCTTCTACAATGGCTTCAAGGGAGCCAACCTAAGCCTTGACGGCATTGCAAGTATCCACCCCAACGGCTTGTTGGAACTGACAAACGCTTCTAAGCAGCAAATTGGTCATGCTTTCTTCCCGTTTCCCTTCCATTTCAATACACTCTCCAACAATTCTAGGTCCCTTTCATTCTCTACCAACTTTGTCTTTGCCATGGTTCCAGAGTCACCTATGCGTGGCGGACATGGCATTGCATTCACTGTCTCTCCATCTACAGAGTTCAATGGTGCCACTGCTACTCAATATCTTGGACTCTTTAATTCTACCACAATTGGTTTGTCTTCCAACCATTTGCTTGCCATTGAGCTTGATGCTATAAGAAGCCCTGAATTTGGAGATATCAATGACAATCATGTTGGGATAGATGTCAACAATTTGACATCCATTCTATCTGCTCCAGCATCATACTTTTCTGAACATGGAGGAAATGAGATCTTGCAGCTCATAAGTGGAGATCCAATGCAGGTGTGGATAGACTATGATGAAATGGATAAGCTACTTAATGTAACACTAGCTCCTGTAAGCATCACGAAACCTCGAAAGCCTCTCTTGTCTACAACTATTGATCTTTCTCTAGTTCTTTTGGATTCTATGTATGTTGGTTTCTCTTCATCCACTGGCTCTGTATCCAGTCACCATTATATTCTCGGGTGGAGCTTCAACAAAAGTGGGCAGGCACGGAGTCTTGGCAATTCAAAGCTTCCTTCACTTCCTCCTGAAAGAAATTCAAGTAACAAACCAGATTTACGAATCGTGATCCCATTGATAACAGTATCTGTTTTACTCATAGCAAGTTTTGCAACTATGTGTATTATGAGGAATAAATATGAAGAAGTACGTGAAGATTGGGAGCAGCAATATGGTCCTCAAAGGTTTCGCTATAAGGATCTTTATAAAGCAACTAAAGGTTTCAAAGACAAAGAGCTCCTTGGAACTGGAGGTTTTGGAAGGGTTTACAGAGGAGAATTACGTTCTTCCAAGGTGGAAATCGCAGTTAAGAAAATCTCTCATGGTTCAAACCAAGGAATGAAAGAATTTGTGGCTGAGATTGCCAGCATGGGGAGGCTAAGGCATAGGAACTTGGTACAGCTCTTAGGCTACTGCCGGCGGAAAGGAGAGCTTCTCTTAGTGTATGATTATATGCCTAATGGAAGTCTCGACAAGTTCCTATTTTGCAATGAAAAGCCTAACCTTGATTGGCCTCAGCGATATCAAATCCTCAGGGGAGTAGGATCTGCTCTTCTCTACCTCCATGAAGAGTGGCAACAAGTTGTTCTGCATAGAGATGTGAAAGCAAGCAATGTCCTATTAGATGCCGATCTTAACGGACGGCTAGGAGATTTCGGGCTCGCTAAGTTTCATGACCATGGATCTACTCCTCAAACAACCAATGTGGTTGGAACTGTTGGATATCTTGCACCAGAGATTACTAGAACAGGAAAGGCCACAACAAGCAGTGATGTATTCGCTTTTGGGACTTTTATGCTTGAAGTAGTTTGTGGAAGGAGGCCTGTAGAGTCAGAAAGACCACCTGAGGAGGTTGTTCTGGTTGACTGGGTACTTGAATGCTGGAAAAGAGGGGCCATTCTTGGGACAGTTGATCCTAGATTGAACGTTAACTATGAGGTGAAAGAAGTGGAGCTGGTTTTGAAGCTAGGTCTGCTCTGTACCCATCGCACTCCAGCAGCTAGACCTGGCATGAGGCAAGTGGTACAATTTTTGGAAGGAGATGCTACTTTGCCTGACATACCACTGCATGGTGCGGGAATTGGTTTAGTTACAGTTAGCAATCAATCATCTAGGAATCACGTTTTAACAATCCCTATATCATCAGATGATGTTTCTTCATGTTGCTTGTCTGACTGTGAATCCATCCTCAATGGTCGTTGAACAAGCGATGCTTCATGGCTTGACGAGGTAAACATGATGGACAAAAGAGATTTGAAGAAGAAAAAAGAAGCTAAGAAGAAGAAGCTAGAGAAAAGAAAGAATAGGGGTTGGAAAAGTCTACAACTTTGTAATTTTTATTCAATTCATCAATAATTGTTTGGCATTTAGAAAAATAAAAAATAAATACTAAAATCTTAACTAGAACAAGCAATTAAACTTATAACTCACTAAATAAAATATTCAACAATAATTAAATTAAATCCAACAAATAAAGCTTAATTAATAAACCTCAATTAAAAGTTCAAATTAATTAAAGTAAAACAAGGATAAAACTCAATCTTTTAATGGTTTGAGCTACCATTCATCGTTTGTGATCATACGAGTGTGTAAACAATATCTTTAGTTTGGTGTCCCCGTCAATTCTCTCTAGGTTGGAAAAACTTGACCCCATCAAGTATAATTCAAGGCGGCTCCAATAATGCTCCTAAAGATCATGATCAAGTTGTTGTGATGTCTCTTTGATAATTAAGGTATAATCTGAATCTAGTCATCTAGCTTATATACTATGATTCGCTAAAGTTCATCATCCTTTGTAAAAACAACTTGTGTATCCAAAATAACATTAATATGTTTCTTTTATGCCAAATATAAGGATAATAGGGCAAGGGTTTCAAAAAAATCATATGTTTTGAAATAAAAGGAGAGAGAATTAATAAAAAAATACAACAATGCCCTTGGAGGCTTAGATAATAGGTATAAATGAATTAGAGGTATTGTGGTAACTGAACCAATAGCTTGATAAGTATAAATAGAAAGATAAAAATAAAAAAAAAAGAAGAAGCCTGAGATTGAGAGAGAGAACTGGCAATGGAAGAAAATGAAGAAAAGAGAGGGGAAGTTTGAGGAAAATGATTAAATAAACTAATTGTTTAAGGTAAGACTTGTTCTTTAATGTGTAGTTGAGGTAATTAGTTTGATTTTGGTTTGTTATGATTTAGGGTTTTGAAGTTTATGTTATAAGATGTTACGACCTGATTCCTAGATCCATGATTGACATATAGGCAAGGTTTCTCTCCAAGATTCAATACCTATATGAACTCAAACTTACATACAAACTTATTCTAACTCAATCAAAGTTCAACACAACATTAATAACAAAATTAACTTTATAATATATAATTTGATTATCTTAATACAAGAGTTAATACAATTTATAGTTGTAGAGCACTAACTAGACATCAAGAAAAAAAAAACTAATTTCAACAAAAAAACAGGTTCTGAAGGTCCAACAAAAGTGACATGCTAACAAAATATAAGCCTGAAAAGATAAATAATGAGAGAGTGAGTTCAACAACTCAGTGAGTAGATAACGTGTAATACACACACACATACACGAGATAATACAAAAATGATGAATATATATACAATTATAGCTCAATATTTTTATAGGAAGGTTTCTCAAATAGGCCATAACAAGAATATCATAAGATAAAGCTTGTTAGAAAATCAAAATGCAATAAGCATGAGGCTCCATACTGTGGGATGATCAGTCCACATAGGTTAGTGACTCCCTCAACCAACTAGGGTTCAGATGCGATATGCATAAAGGCTAACATTACTTTGTTAGGATGGGTATTCTGACTGGCATACCATAGGTTTATAATCATAATCAAATAGACATATTCATATCTGAAGGCTTAACTCATGACATCAATCAAATGAGGAGATATCAATTCAGAAGTCAATTCAAAATATACATTAGTTCATATCAAGAATTCAGATTCAACAATTGATCATGCTTTATCGTAATAAGGATAGTAATCAACATGTATGTATTATCAAGAAGCATGATTCAATTCATATTAACAACTTAAATATTTATAACATTTCTCATGTATATAAAAAATTATCCATTCACCTAACTCGAAAGCAAACAATACTCAAAAGCAAATATCGAAGGAAATTATACTGATGTCCTACTGGTAGAAAATCAGAATTATTTGAAAAAAAAAGACATATTTAAGAATGACTCAAAAGAACATATAATCTATTTAATACACTTATCTAAGGGTATATTCCATAACCCTTTATGTTTTTACACTAAATTAGTTATTTTTCCAAAAACCTAAAATTAAACGGTTTTCCCATCTTCTAATCAATAATAAAATAAATAAATAAATTGGTAATAATTCACTAAATAACCCTTAATTATTCATCAAACCAATATGCAAAAGCTAATATTGCATCTAGGGACCAATATGAATTTTATCATATTTTAAAGGTCAAATTGTAACTTTATCAAATTGGAGGACCAAACTAAAAATATCATAAATTCATTAATATAGTGGAATTCTATCCATAATTCATCGTCATTTCTATCCAAAATCTCAAATTATGCTCCAGGTACCATTATGGAATTTTATCAAATTTTTAGGGTCAAATTATAATTTTTGTTAAATAAGAGGACCAAATTGAAAGTGTTATAAATTCATAACTATACTGGAATCCTGCCCATAATTCATCTTTAATTCTATCCAGAATCTCGGATTATGTTCCAGGGACCAATCTATAATTTTTTTAAAGTTTGGGGACTAAACCGTAATTTTCACAAATTGAGGGACCAAATTGAAATTTTATCATCTTCAACCTCAAACCCAAGATTTTCATAGATTATCTACTGTTATCTCATGATTTCTAACACAAATTCACCATTCAAACAAATCATAACTTAAAATCATCATCTTTACCTATAATCTCTCAAAATTAACTAATTAACTCATTACCCACAACAATCAACCCATAACATTGAAATCAATTCATCAATCAACCCAAAACACAATCTTTAAAACCCTAATATTCATCAAAATAGAAATTTAAAGCTCAAAGAACACATAATTATACACTTTAAAACCTAAATCTTACCTTTAAACTTATTTTCTCCAACTCCCTTATGTTTCCCTTATCTTTCTCTCTTTTCTCTTCTTCTTCTTTATCCCTTCTCTCCTGTCAATTCTCTCTTTCAATTTTCAAATCCCTCTTTCCTTTTTGTTTCTATTTATATTATTAAGTTTTGTTGAATTACCGCAATACCTCTTATTCATTTATACCTACTTCTAAGCCTTCAGGGACTTTGTAGTCTTTTCCTACTCATTTATTTTCAAAGCATCACATAGGGTTAGATTGATAAATTAATTGATGAATTGATTATATGTGATGAATTAGTTTATTATAGTGTGACTGGTTGAATTGTAATTGTTACGACTTGAATCCCGGATCCATGACCGGCACATAGGCAAGGTTCCCCTCCAAGGTTCCATACCTATGCGAACCCAAACTTATATACAAACTTATCCTTTAATAAATCAATCAGAGTTCAATATAGCAGTAACAACAAACTAATTTTATAATATAACTTAATTGTCTTAATACAAGAGTTTTGGAGCACTAACTAGACATAAAGGAAGGTACAAATTACAATCAAAAGAGCAGGTTCTAAAGGTCGAACAAAAGTGACCTGCTATCAAGCTATAAGCTTGAAAAGGATAAATAATGAGAGTGTGAGTTCAACAACGCAATGAGTAGATAACGTTCAATATACACATACTGAAAGCAAACAGAAATCAAAAGCAGACACCAAAGAAAATCATATTGACGTCCTGCCGGTAGAATATCAGGATTATCTGAATACAAAGGAGACATATTCAAGAATGACTCAAAAGAACATATAACATATTTAATACACTTAACTAAGGGTCTATTCCATAACCCTATATATTTTTAGACTAAACTAGTTATTTTCCTAAAAACCTAAAAATTAACGGTTTTCCCGAAATCTAATCCATAATAAAATTAATAATAATTCATTAAATAACCCTAAATTATTCATCAAACCAATCTGAAAAAGCTAACATCACAGCTAGGGACTAATATGGAATTTATCATATTTTTAGGGCCAAATTATAATTTTCGTCTAATTGGAGGACCAAACTAAACATATCCTAAATTCATGACTATAATGGAATTATGTTCATAATTCATCCTTATTTCTGTATAGAACCTCTAATTATGCTCCAGGGACCATTCTGGAAATTTTTCATATTTTTAGGGTCAAATTATAATTTTTATCAAATGGAGGACCAAACTAAAATTTGTCATGAATCCATGAATATGCTGAAATTATGACCATAATTAATCCTCAATTCTGTCCAGAATATCTCATTATACTCTAGGGACCATTCTAGAATTTTCCCAAAATTTTAGGGTCAAATGGTAATTTTTGTCAAATTGGAGGACTAAATCGAAAGTGTTAAAATTTCATAACTATACAGTAATTTTGCCCATAATTCATATGTTATTCTGTTCAAAATCTCAGAATATGCTCCAGGGACCAATCTGTAATTTTCCAAAGTTTGGGGACTAAACTGTAATTTTCCAAAATTGAGGGACCAAATTGAATTTTCATCATCTTCCACCTCCAACCCAGAATTTCAATAGAAAACCCACTGTTATTTACTTATTTCTAACACAAATTCAATATTCAAACAAAATCATAACTCAAAATCATCATCTTTCAATTCAATCTCTCAAAATCAACCAAATAATCAAATACCATAACAATTAACCTTATAACATTCAATTTAATTCATCAATTAAACCCAAAACACAAACTTCATAACCCTAACATTTATCAAAACCGAAATTAAAGCTTAATTAACACATATTTATACATAATTTTACCTTTTTACTTATTTCCTCCAACTCCTTTCTATTTCCTTTCTAATCTCTTCCTTTTTCCCTTATTTTCCCTTCTTTTCTCTTCTTCTTCTTCTTCCTCCCTTCTCTCTCACGGTTTGTTCTTTAAATTTTCAGATCCTTCTTTCTTTCTTTTTTTTTTCTATTTATATTTATCAACTATTTATCCAATTAGTACTATACCCCTCATTTAATTTATTCCTACATCTAAACCTTCAAGGGCTTTCTAGCCTTTTCATATTCCTTTAACTCAAAACATTACAGTAATAGGTTGGTTATGTTGGTTATTTTAGGTTTTTGGGTTAAGAATTACAATATGCCATTTTATGAAAACTAGTCTAAAATTCTTAACTAATTGGTCGATTAGTTGGGGTTGAACTGGTAGACCGATTGGCCTACTAGATTTCAGTCCACTAGTTAGGATGAACTGGTAGACCTGTTTGGTGTTGGATTTTGGTCGACTAGTTGACCTCATAATAAGGGAACAATGATTCTTTTATATTCAATCAGTTTAGGTTATGTTTGGGATCGATTAGGTAGATCAATTCCAATTTATAATTTCATTTTAGTTCCTAAACATATAGGGTTATAGGCTAGACCTTAAGTTAAATATATTAAATTGATTATAAGTTCTTTTCAAGTTGTTTTTTAATGTCTTCTTTTATATCCAAATACTCTTAATACTCTACCTGCTAGGCATCAGTGAGATCTCCTTGGACATCTGTTTTTGAGTCAAGTGAGTAGATAATTTTTTATATGCAAGATGAATAGTGCAAATACTTAAATTGTTAATATGAAATTGATCATACTTCTTTGTAATTCTTATATTGTTTATTATCTTGTTATAATTTAGCATGATCTTTTGTTTAGACTAAATCTATTATCCACTTCTGAATTGATAACTTCTCATTTGATTGATATCATGAGTTGAGTCTTGAGATATGATTATGTTTGTTTGATTATAATATGACATTTTGGTATGCCAGTCAGAATACCAATGCTAATATATATTTTATTTTGACATGTTTGTAAAACTTTCTTATAAAAACCTAAAGCCAAAATTGTTTATGTTTCTTTTTTCTGTATTATCTTGTATGTGTATATTAAATGTATTTACTCACTAGTTGTTGAACTTACCTTCTCGTTATTTATTCTTTTTAAGTATATAGTTTTGTTAATATTTCACTTTTTTATACTTTAGAATCTACTCTTTTGTTGTAATTAATGTCATTATATTATGTCTAGATAGAGCTTCACAATTATGATAGTTGTATTAACTCTTGTAATAAGATGTTGATTTATATTATGGACTTTTATTATAGTATCAAAAGATGCATAAAACTCTAGTTTGTTTAAATGGTAAAAACTTATATTATAGATATTATATATGTGCTGGTCATGGATCCAAAAATTGATATATGACAGATAGGTTGTTATGTTTTATATATAATGAGGTTCTTTATATGAAAAGTAGAACTAATATCAAAGTTTAGTGGCATTTTAATGACATAACTATTTGATTCAATCATTTACAATACTTTGAATGGTTTGACATTACTCACTTGTAATTTATAATCGATTTACAAAAGACATCGTTCAGGTCTAATCTATATTATGAAATATTTTTCAATGTTAAGTCCATCATGATTTTTATATAAATCAACTCAAAATTTATATTATGCATTACTTGCTTGAATATGTTTTATAATCTTAACATGCAAATTATAAACTCTACATGCAAGACTTAACTGAATCAAATATTTTAGAGTAAGGAGATAAGAGAGGAAGATATACTTACATCCTAGGTTTGTGACCTTGAACCTTATATGATTGGAAGTGTGGAATGGAACACATACTTTTTGAGTCCTGGATGAATATACATTAAACATAACATAGTGAGTTAGGGCCTTCCTTATCCTACTTATCATAAATAATGGGTAAGGATTTAAGGAGCTCAACAAACTATTCAAAACTTATAACATGTTGGATGTTAAGCATAAAGGTCAAGGCATTATGGAGGTTAGGAGGTTATTCAAAATCTATGACATGTTGGATGTCAAGCATAGGGGGTGAAGAATAAGAAAGCTTGGAAGACTACTTAAAATTTATGACAAGTTGGGTGTTAAGCATATAGATCGAGAAATTAGGGAACTCATAATGAAAATTATCTTAAAACACTCTTGACATTGAATCTCATTTCAAACTATTATGGACACATTATATTAGGTCCGTATTTGTTCACATTCCTTTTTTTATTGTTCTTATTGCGAGGTCTTGGTGGTAATCCAATGAGTTTGATATTTCTAGCTTTAAAATTGAAAGAACATGAATTTAATTAACCAATGATGTTGATGTCTAAATCATATATCCATGACTAACACGACGAAAAGATTAATGTCTTCTTCCAAGTGCAGAAGTGTCGAAGTAATAAATAACCCGGCAAGACCGGGGTCGAACCACAGGGAGGTTAATTGTACAAATTATAAACAACAATAATACAATAATAACAATAATAACAACAACAATAACAATA
>NW_011499903.1:662348-663375 GCF_000495115.2 Populus euphratica | reverse complement strand
ATGCTTATAGGTCCAGTGTTGTAGTCATGCTCATTTAAACTTAAGTTATGTAAGTTTAATATTATTATTAATATTATGAATATCTTAGTTTTTTTTGATATTTTTTATGCAAGAAAAAAAAAATACCTATGGTGTATGATTTTGTTTTTTTTTTCCCTTTCTAAGCCTTACTACACGGTACAGTCTACGGTGAAAAAGCTTATACTTTTACTTTATTTTTTTCTATAATTTATTAATATTAAATTTTTTCTATTTAATTATTAAACTTTCGCGACACGAATCTCAGTTTTGATGGTTTAACTTAATTGATTTAGATTTTTTTCTTTTTCTTCAATAGTTTTTTTTTTTCCTATACGTTTTTTTCTCTTTGCTTTTTCCTTTTTAATTTAGTTTATTAATATTAATTTTTTTTCTGTTTAGTAATCATATTTTCATGACACGAATTTCATGTTTGACGGGTTAACCTAATTTGGTGAGTTAACTTAGCTGATTCAGATTTGTTTTTCATTAGGTTTTTTTTTTTAATTTCATCTTTTAATATTGTATGCAGTCTTTAATAAAAAGGCTGATGATTTTAGTTTTTTTTTTGCTTTTTATGCCTTTCATTGTGGACTGCATTGTGCAATTTACGGTGAAATAGCTGATATCTTTTTTTCTTTTTAATTGATTTTTTTATTTAGTTTGTTGATATTAAATATTTTTTTATTTAGTTATTAAACTTTCATTACATGGATCTTAGGTTTGACGTGTTAATCCAATTAATTTAGATTTTTTTTTCTTTTTATAAGTTTTTTTTGTTATTTTTTCTTTTAAATAAATATTTTTTTTATTTAATTTAGTTCATTAATATGATTTTTTTTTCTATGTAGTTATTGGTTGATGCTTTTTTTTCTATTTAGTTATCTTAGGTTTGGCTAATAGAAGAATTTTTTTTTTGTTTTTATGCCATTGATTGTGGTATTATAAACTTGACACGACGAAAAGATTGATGTCTTCTCCCAAGTGCAGGAGTGTCGAAGTAATAAAT
>NW_011499903.1:644901-661173 GCF_000495115.2 Populus euphratica | reverse complement strand
CATCAATAAATCCTTTCATTTATGTGATCGACCTGCATTTAAACTGAATATTTACCACAAATTAAAGGTATCTTGTATTATTAGATATATTATTATAAAACATGCTTTGGTTAAGGAGTTATTGATACTTCAAGTGCAAAATGATGATATAAAACCTTGATAAAAATGCACTTTTAAGTACTAATCAATATTGCATTGATACAACTTCAATTATTAATGATAATCTTGCAACATTTATCTTTACATTTAATATAGGTGTGAAATATAGCAATCCTTCTCTGATCTTCGATTCCCTCGGGTTGTGTCAATACATATGTAACTACATTCAATCTAATTATCTTAAACTCTACGGTGTTTTGTTCATGATTGGTTCTAAAAATATCACTTAAAATTGAATCCATGATAGTTGTAAATTTAAAGTTAGATAGTAGATGACTATTCACAAATGCATGCAACATTAAATTAAAAATAGAATTAAGATCACATATGATTTATGCAAGTGAAATCACAATATAAAAATAAAATTAATTTTATTTTTTTAATATAGAGATTAATCATAAACAAAATACACCACAAATAAAATTTTAAGCATGTATTACTATACCCCTACGTATAAATAATTAACTAAATAAAAGGTTACAACTTTCACTAGTTTTGGCAAGGTAAGCAATTAACAAAAAAAAAAATTGATTGCTAAATTTCAATGATGGGAAGGGTTCATACACAAGAATATAACAAATAAAAATACTAAATGAGATTATTTTTTCAGGCACTTAAGATATTATCTATACAACTTTGAATAACAAGTACAAAATCAAAATAGTAAAACTCAACATATCAAAAGGTAAAATAATTTATTAGTGAGATTGATTAACTATGATGATAAACAACTTGGATCGTTGTTGATGTAGTGTTATTGGCATAAGCTAACATGTAAATGTCACCGTTTTTTTTTAGTTTTACTCTCATCCCTTTTTTTTTTTACTTTCTTTACATTTGATTTTTGACTCTTTTTATTCTCCAATCTTTTTTTTAATAAAACAAAAATAAAAAAAATACAAATAAAACAAATACCATCCAATTTGGCAGAAGTTAAAGCCCAGTGCCAACTCTTCACTTGGTGCGGAGGAATGCGGATTTTTGTCAAGACTTCGACCGGAAAGACCATCACCCTGGATGTCGAGAGCTCAGGCACTATTGACAAGGTGAAGGCTAAGATCCAGGACAAGGAAGTTATTCCCCGTACCAACAAAGGTTGATTGACAATAGTGAAAAATCCATGTTACTAGCAAATCTTTGTGAAAACCCTCACTGACAACTGTGGTGAATGATTGGTAGACTGATCAGAGCTGTGGTGGATCTCTTGCGTGACTGATGTGTTGCTGCTGTCCCTGGAAAATTGAGTATGTGCACCCTTTTTTTTTTTTTTTTTTTGAAGAACAATTAAAAATTATACTCTGATGTCAAAGTTAATATAACATAAAAAATAATTGAAGATGAAGTAATAAGTTAAAGAAGGAAAAAAGAGACTAAGGAGAAGAAAAATAAAAAGAAAAGGTTGAAGAAGAGAAAGAATAAGGGTTGAAAAGGTATATAATTTTGCAAATAACTTTATAATATTTAGAAAAGTAAGATATAAATATCAAAATTCTAACTAGAACAAACAATTAATCTTATAGCCCACTAAATAATACACTCAATCATAATTAAATTCAATTCAATAAATAAAATTTAACTAATAAACATTAATTAAAAATTCAAATACATTAAACCAAAACATAAGATAAAACCTAAACTTTCAATGATTCATGCTATCTTTTATTATCTAAGATCATATGATCATATAAACGCACAAACAATGTTTCGTCGATGTCCCCATCAAACATATACATCTAAGCTAGTTCATGTACATCAAGACTTGTTCGATGCAAATATAGATTCTTCAATGTCATGTCCAGTCACCACAATATTGGGTACAGCGGGAAGGCGCTGGATTCTGGTTGCATGTCTATGTTGCCTCGTGGAGTTAAATGCATCCAGGGGCATTTTAAGAAAGACGATCAGCTGAAATATCTCCTAACAGGAAAGCCATTGATTATTGTTTTCTTTTTGCAGCTTGCAACCTTTTGATTTTGCTGATGTCTGATATGGAGGGGGTATTTACCCTTTTTAACTTCATTTTATATTGGGAAGGTAAAGAAAAATCATAGAGAGAGCAATGATATATTGTTCTTAATGACAAACCGTAATCAAGTTTTAGGAACTAACAGTTTTCTCAAATTATCTAATATTGCATACAGCATATATAGATATGCAAGCCATTCCATGTAGAAGTTGGAAAAGGATGAGCTTCCAATACCACAATAACAGACTAACCATAACAATTTGCGCACTGGAAGCTTATGAGTTCTGACAGTTTCGAGTTTTACTTCAAGATTTTGGATTCAATTTCTTCCAAACTCAAACCTTTAGTCTCTGGGACGATGACCACTACAAACAAGAGAGACAACAAAGCTATAGCCCCGAAAAGGAGAAAAAGGTTCTCAACTCCAAGCAGCTCCTACAGAAAGGACAGATATTGATGTAATGATTCAACTCCCAGTAGAGAAAAATGCCAATCATGAGCAACTAGGTCGAAGGAAAAAATAACAGATGTGAAAGGAAAAGGAGTAACAGAGATCAAATTCAGAGCCCCTACCTTCAATGGTGAGAATGCAAAGGTTACAATGGCATTGGAGCCGAAGTTAGTCAGAACTGCAAGACTGATTCCCCTTCCTCTGGTGCGAAGTGGGAAAATCTCTGAAACCATCAGCCAACTAATAGGCCCAAATGATATCTGAGATTTTGAGAACAAAATTATCAGAACCAACCTTACCTTTTTCTTATGGACAAAGAGCATCTTATGGGGGCTGAGGTGGTTATGTTTTAATTTCTTGTTTCTCTTCTTTTCCTTCTTTTGAAAGAAACTGTAGGATAATGGCTACAGCATCTTATTCTATATTCTATTAGCTTTTGCAAACCAAATATGATACTATGCCAGTATTCCATCTGATAGTTACAGGAAAAATAGACTTGTGTGACCACAGCCAAAGGAAAATAGACTTGCCTGGTAGCAACCGACATATAGAAGCAGAGCTGCAACAGCAACAAGTGGGAAACCTCCAAGAAATTTGTAATAAGCAGAAAGCAAAAACAAAGAAAGAGCCTGTAACACAAACATATGGAAAGCAGAATACGCATTCATAAACTTCCAAAAAAAAAATAACAGAGAGAGAGAGAGAGAGATAATAATGTTCTAGAGAGTAATAGCATCCATACAATCCCACTGACACCTCCAATTAGCAATGGTCTTCTTCCGAGGTCATCGACTTTTAGGACAGCTATCCATGTCATCGCCAACTGTAGCAGACCAGTCAGCAACAAATAGGAATTGGCATCAGAAGTAGGAGAGTGGATGGCAGTTGGCACAAAAAACAAATACGAGTCATAATTTTAGAGGCTTCATGATAAGATCTTATGCAGTACCTTGAACAGACCAATTACAACAGAGACTCTCGTGGCATCAGCAGCTGCAGAGAATCCAGCACTCTTTGGAAACAATTGATCAAACATATCACATGATCGGAAAATGGCATGAAGGGTATCTTCCATTTCACAAACAGAAAGGTTTAATTTTTATTATTAATTACCTGAAGTATTGGACCTGCGTAATATAGAACACTTGGTTGCCCTGTTATCTACCATGATCACAACAAAAGTCAGCTCATAAAAATGATATTGTTGACATTCTCTTATTTCAACCACAAGAATAGAGATTAAAAAAAAAATTAAATTATATCATAAACAGCAGAGAGGAACAAGCACCTGTTGGAAAAGCACCAAACCCCCACCAATAACGAATGCTTTCAAACTCGGTCCTTGAAGTACCTCCCAGAAACTCCCCTCAGTTTCATCTTCTTTATATGCAGACTTCAGTGAGACCAGAGCTTCCTCTATTTGTTTCTCAGACACTTTGTCACCAGGAGGCCGGCCCCTAAGTTTGCTCAAGGAAGAAATGGCCTTCTCTTTATATTCCTGGAAAGATCCTTTACCTTGAACTGCTCTGAGGAGCAACCATCTTGGAGATGGTGGGAGACTCCACATGCCTAATCCCATAAGCAAAGAAATTGGGACACCAAATCCATACATGTAACGCCAGCCCCCAACTGCATTAATTTGGATGCTTCCAACTAAAAAGCCCATCTGTAGAAATGATATCAAATTTGTTATCCTCTTAAGTGATGGTGAATAAGATGACAACAGTGTAAATTCTCAAATTACCAGAATTCCTAGAACTATGAAGAGTTCCTTCAGAGATATGAGAGTTCCACGAATCTGTGATGGGCAAGTTTCTGCAATATAGAGAGGAGCGCCATGCATGGCCTGCAAACAATAAAATAAAGTGATTTGATAGATAAGGACATTGCAGTATCAGTTAAATCTTCAACAACAAGGTTGTCTGTGAGAATCTGACCAAGCCAATACCAAGACCATAAAGAAGACGTCCGAATAAAAGAACATTGAGACCTGGTGCATAGCCAGTGACCAGACCACCAAACACATATAACAATGCTGCTGCGATTAGTTCCCGCCTCCTTCCTTTAAGCATGAATCCAAACAATTAGGTAAACAACATCCATCAAGATGCATTGAAATTCAAGGTAAAGTCTATAGCAAAGAGATGTACCCAGAAAATCTGCAATTGGATAGACAAGGAGGGAACCAAGAAGAGCTCCATAAAGAGAACCACTAACCTACATCCAATGCCAACCACTATAATGAGAGACCCAACACATTCCCACAACTAGCGAGTACGAAGTAATATTAAGATGCACAAAACATCGTTCTTAAGGGGGAAAAAAGGTAGAAGAGATAAAATCTATACCACAAGACCAAGCTGAACAGCAGAAAGGTTGAACCATGATATCCCGCTAAGCTCAGCTGACTGACAAATTGAAAAAAAAATGGATACAATCATGGATTACAATGTTACTTGTCATCCAAATTTATGCTATAAAATAAAATGTAATTGTTGGGTAAAACTATGAGAAGGGACCACTAAGCGAAGCACCTGCAAGGATAGGGTAGCCCCAGAAGTGGCCCCAATGTCATACCCAAATAGCAATCCTCCCAGTGCTGGGAAGAAAAATCTGAAATTTAGTGAACCAAATTACTTCAACAGAGTTGTGGAACAAATGATCGAGTCCAATCCAAATTCAGTAACAAAAACAAAATCAAATCCAAAGTAAAAGACTTTTCATTGCGCCATCACTTAACATCTATCTTACTAATATTAGCAATATTCCTTAATAAAACAAAGCCACAAAAATCCCACAATAGATAAGATAATCCAGCCCTTATCCAACAAAATTTAGATCAAGCCAAAAATCAAATCAGCAAAAAAAGTGAAACTAACAGTCTCAAGAAAGAAACAACTACAATAACTCACGGCAAAATGACAGAAGACCAAGAAAAGTCTTCCTGATTTGTGGTGTCAGTTACAAGCGGCTCTGCTTCCTCTCCAGCAGAATACTGAACCTACACAAACAATTGCTTCAAAATCCAAACCCAAAGAAAGCAAAAGGGAGGTCGTTTATGATTCTTACATTGAATCTCAGTTTCGGAGCAGAGAGCAAAGGCCGGTGTGAAAAAATGGGAATATTCTTGTTGGGTTTGAAAAAACATGTAGTTTTTGATGTTGGGTTCTTCTGGTTACCAAAGGAGCAGAAGACGATAGAGTGTGGTTTGGGTGGTTGGTGGTGAAAGGGAGAGTGAAATCGTAAGGGAGGTGGTGAGGTTATTGCGCTGTAAGCCATGATCACTGACTGACAATGTCAGACAGTTGTTAGGCGTTAATTTCCCGCTTTTTTATATTATTACGACTGCGGAACATCACCGGAGTTAGAGTATGATATTTTTAGATTGAGAAAAAAAAAATGAACGCATGTGGATACGGGTTTAAGTAAAAACCGTTATCTTCATAAACAAATATCAACAACAGTAGTAAAACTTTAGTGCTGGGGCGACATGTCGTTCATGATATTCATGATCTTCTGCCTGACTCGCTAGGAAGGCAATTTAATTCGAACTAAATGTTTATTGACCCAACTCAAATAAGTTGGTATTTTTTGAACTTGATAAATAATAAGTTGGATATAAATTATATCAATCTCAATCTGAAATATATATTTATATTATATAAATATATTTTTAAAATATTTAATTTTTTTAATACTATACACACACATATATATATATATTAACTATTTTGTTTTTTATTGATTAATAAATAATAATAAATAACAGATAATATCTAAAGCTCAAAAATATTAATAAAAGCATTTTAATAAATAAAAATTTTCTTTGTCATTTGCCAACCCTCTAATTCTATTCTTAATTATCATTTGTATTTTTATTACCATAAATGACACTTAAAGCTAAACTCTTTCAAATAATAAATGTATATATATATATATATATATATATATGAGGTTTATCAATATATCATATATCATGTAATGACCATTGTTTATTATATAAATATTTAAACTTGTTATTTTTTATGTGTAAGAATTAGATACTCAACTACTGCACTATATTGTAAGAGCTTAATTTTATCTAAACTCTTGTATTTAAATAATGTGAATGCTAATAGAAAAATACACATCTAAGCATTTTTAGTTATTGTGATATCAGAGTAGTAATTGATCCATTCCTTCTTCTTTTTTCTCTCTTCTCAATGTATCTTTATTGGTCTTCATCTCATGACCATCAAATCCAATAGTCCATCTATTGTTAATACTAGTGAACCATACTAAACACTTATCAGTATTAATGTTGTTGCACAAACTTCTCTCAAATTAACATTTACCAATTATCTTTTCTGAAACTCCAATTCCAAACTCTCTTTATTGGTTACAACCTTCTTGGCTATGTTGATGGTTCTAACCCGTGTCCCTCAACCATTATTACACAATCTAATATAACCAGACGAAACTCCAATTAATTCCTTTGAACCTGTCAAATTAGTTGATCCTCAATGCACTCATTGGCTCCCTTTCACCAACCATCATTCCATTCATAGATCAAATCAATACCTTCAAACAAGCCTGGATCATCTTCACCAATACCTATGCCAAACCCTCTCGTGGACAGATTAAATATATCACAACTCAACTCAAAAATACAATCAAATGATCATTTACCATCATTAAGTTCATACAAATAATCAAAATCAGAGTAGATGAACTAGCTCTTCTTGGCGCACCATTAGATGAAGAAGAAATCACATATAAAATTCTTGATAGCCTCAATGATGACTACAAAGAATTAGTTCATATTGCATAAGCACGGGATAACTCCATTACCTTTGAAGAACTCTATGAAAAACTTCTAAACTTTAAAGTTTTTCTTCAAACAAACATATCTGAGCAACACTAATTTCCAGCCACTACCAATTCCACATCTAAAGACAACAAAAATTAGCACCCCTTCAATCCTTAACACAATGCCAACACCAACTGGTGTACACCATATTTTTCTGCCTACCACCCATCTACTACTATCAACACAGGGTTCCTCCATTCCACAATGCCTTCGACCTCCTCCCAAGCCATATCTTGGTCGCTGTTAAATCTAGTCTTCAAGGCCACACAGCCAAGCGATGCCTCTTTTTTTTTCATTTAGTCCCAGTCCAAACATCTTCCACATCCAACACCACTCTATGGCAACCACAAGTTCATCTTACCACCAATCTTTTCTTGAATCAATCATGACTTCTGGACAACTATGCATCTTACCATGTCACTTCTAATCTCAATAACCTCTTATTGCATACATCATACATAGGCCATGATGATATCATGATCGGAGATGGTGATTCTTCCTATCATTCACGTCGGTTTCACCTCTCTACATACTCCTCCTAATATATTTACATTAGACAATGTTCTTTATATCTATGCAAAAGAATCTAATTTATATATCTCAGTTTTATCGCTCTAACAAAGTTTCCATAGAATTCTAACCAAATTCTTTTCTTGTAAAGGGCCTTCACACAAGGACAATGCTGCTAAGAGGATGCACTAAAGATGGTGTTTATGAGTGGCCAACTTCCTCTCCATCGATTGTTTTTTCCATAATAAAAACCACCTCATTTGACTGGCATCATGGACTAGGACACCTTGTCTTTTCAATTCTTAAACATGTTGTTTCCAATAATAATTTTGTATCATCTTCTTCATTGTCTCATAATTTTACTTGTAATGATTATCTCTACAATAAAGCCATAAATTATCTTTTTTCCAACTTTACAATTGTCTCCACATAACTCCTTAACATCATATTTATGGATGTTTGGACCTCTTTAATTTTATCAACTAATGGCTTTAAATACCATGTTATTTTCATTAATCATTTCACTAAATACATCTAGTTGTATCCACTTAAACAAAAATCCAAATTCAATGAAGTCTTTAGAAAATCACTTCAATTCATCCATTAAAATTCTTTATTCTGACAATGGTGAAAAGTACATTGCCCTTGTTAATTTCCTTTCATCCTCTAGTATTTAACATCTAACCACTCCACCCCTACACACCTGAACACAACGGATGCTCTGAAAGAAGGCATCTTTATATCATTGAAATTGGACTTGTTTTACTCTCTCACGCTACCTTACCCCTTTCTTACTAGCTTTGCGCCTTTTCTATAGTCGTATATCTCATAAATCGACTACCTATACTCGTATTAAATCTCTTCTCTCTTTTTCAAAAAAATATTTCAAACTCCACCAAATTACACTAAATTAAAAAAAATTGGTTGCCTCTGCTATTCTTGGCTCAGAATTTACACCTCTTATTAACTAAAGTCACAGTGTAAACCTTGTGTTTTTCTTGGCTACTCTTTTACTCAAAGTGCCTACTATTGTCTAGATTCATAAAACTATAAAATCTATGTATATAGGCATGTCAAATTCATTAAGTCTTAATTTTCATATGCCTCTATGTCCAGTACGTTCCCACCTTTTCCAACCAGCTCCATCAACACCTGGATACTTTCACCTTTTCAGGTTGTGTTCCCTAATCCCCAGCTGCCACTCACACCACCATCTAAAGGTGTTATTGGTCAACACCTTCCATGTACAGCTACAATATCATTTGTCACACCAAACACTCTAACAGACACCTCCCGCTTGTCCTCAACACCAACTACTACCCCATTTATCACTAACACATACACAAAACAACTTGCACCCTATGAACGTGTCCTAATTCCCACTCACTTTATGACCACACGATCAAAGAACCAAATACATAAGCCCAACCAAAAACTAAATCTGAATACTTTAACTCATAAAGCTTAATAACCTCGAACCAACCTTAGTGACTAAAGCACTTACTTATCCTAAATGGTGTCAGGTAATGTATGTTGAATATGATGTTTTGGTTCGAAATGGAATGTAGGACATTGTACCACCTACCTCCAACCAAAATATAATGGGATGTAAATGGATTTTTCATATTAAACATCATTCTAATGGCTCTATTGACAGGTTCAATGCATGTTTAGTAGCAAAGGGTTTTTACCAATGCCCAAGCATTGATTATCTAGACATTTTTATTCTAGTTATCAAACCAACTATAGTGCATGTTGTTCTTAGCCTTGCTATATCTCAGGGCTATGACAACTTGACGTGAACAATACATTTCTTCAAAGACATCTTTTTGAAACAATGTTCATGCAACAACCACCTGGCTTTGTTGATCAAGATCATCCAACCTATATTTCCAAGCTTCAAAAGGAATTTATGGCCTTAAACAAACACCTTAGGCTTGGTATCATGAACTTTGCATTTTTTTTCTTTAGTCAAGCTTCAAAAATTCTCATGCTGACACTTCTCTTCTTGTTCTCACTACTGCCGGTCATATTATTTATCTCTTTATATATATGGATGATCTAATCATCACTGATGATAATATTAAGTCGATTGACTCTTGTGTTGCTTCTCTTTCTCATTGATTTTCAATTAAAGATCTTGGTTAAGTAATATATTTCAAGTAACATATTTCTTAGGTGTGAAAATAGTACCTAATTAGTATGGTGTCCTATTCTTTCAAAGGCAATGCATCTTAGATATATTGGCTCGAACTAAGATGACTGAATTAAAACCTGTGCTCACTCCAATTTCAACAAACCCACCTCTATTGTTAAAATCGAGTACTGCCCTCACTGATCCTACAAAGTACCGTGCCATTGTTGGTAACCTCCAATATCTCCAGACTACAAGGTCTAACCTTGCCTTTGCTGTTAACAAGCTATCTCAATTTATGCACGCACTGACAATTGAACACTAAACCTTTGTTAAACATCTATTATGGTATCTCTATGGAACTGTCAATGAAGGCCTACAAATACATTGTTAGTCACTAATGCAACTTCATGCTTTTTTGGATCATACTAATCATGGCTTTCAACAGGATCTTCAAGAATTTCCCTTCTCGGATCATACTCATCATGGCTTTCAACAGGATCTCCAAGCATTTTCCAATTCGGACTGGGTAGGAGACAAGGATGATTACTCTTCTACTAGTGCCTATGTCATTTACCTTGATCGTAATCTTGTCTCCTAGAGCTCTAAGAAGCAGAAATTATTGTTCGATCATTCATAAAAGCTTAATACAATTCAGTGGCCAATGTAGTAACAGAACTCAACTAGCTCTACTACCTTCTATCTGATCTTGGCATACAACTCCCCTATTGTCCAGTTATATTCTGTGATAATGTTGGTGCCACTCAGCTCTACTCCAATCCAGTGTTTCACTCTAGGATGAAAATATTGCAATTGATTTTCACTTCATTCAGGATCAAGTGCAAAATAATGTACTTCATGTCGCCCATGTAACTTCAGCAGACCAACTAGCTGATGCACTCACCAAACCTCTTTCATATGCTCATTTTCTTGATTTCAAATCCAAGATTGGACTTCTTTCTAGAACTCCATCTTGAGATGGCATATTAAAGGCTTATCATCACATCTTGTAACAGCTACTGTTTTTATTATATAAACATTCAAACTTATTATCCCTTACGTCTAGGAATCAAATGCTTAACTATTGCACTATATTGTAGGTGATCAATGTTATTTAAAATCTTGTATTTAAATATTGTGAATGTTAATTGAAAAATACACACCTAAGCAATTTTTTATTGTCAATTAACACCTGAAATTCTAAATTTGAAAGGATTAAGATTAATAGATGGAAAAGCTATTTTAAATTTTTACAATTTAATAGTTAATCTATTTCCTCTCATTTCACTTCTCATTTTCTTAGTGTGTTCAAATAACATAAAGGTGTCACATATGGCCGCATTTCTTCTATTATGTTATTTCAACTCTATTTATTTTTTTTAGCATTATGTAGTGTTTATTTCCATTTCCTCTCATTTCACTTCTCATTTTTTTAGTGTATTCAAATAACATAAAGGTGTCACATATGACCGCATTTCTTATATTATGTTATTTCAACTCTATTTTTTTTTTTAGCATTATGTAGTGTTTATTTTTAAAGTATCTTTTAACCTTGTATAAAAATCCATTATTTTTAAATTAATATTAAAATTTGAGGGGGGTCTTTTTGGAGTAGCGCTTCGTTGTGCGTTAATTACTTTGTGAATTTTTTTTAAAATAATTTTTTTTTGGAGTAGCGCTTCGTTACTTTGTGAATTTTTTTTAAAATAATTAAACCTCATTCCTTTAATGAATATATATAATTGAGGAGGGAGGGCCTAATATTCTAAATAATGGAAAGGAGAAGGCCGGGGGACAAGTTTTCTTCGCAATCTATAATTTCACTATTTACATAATAAAAACATGCGATATCTCCTCCTTGACAAAAATGTTAACAGTAAAAGAAAATTCAATAAAATAAGCGTATTGGATGACAATCTTAATGCTAACGATACTTTTTCATCAGAATTCTTTTTATATTTGTATTAATATATGAAAATCATTAAAAAATATCGAAAAATAAAAAAAATTAAAAGAAAAGACAGAAGAAGAAGAGAGTACTGCAATATTGTATTGCGGAGGTTGCCATGTCCCCATCCTAGCCAATAGCTACCCCTGTAAACATATATTTACTTGTTGCGCAAGTTTGATATTTTTATAAAGTGGCGGTTAGGCGTTGGTAAATTGCAGCAAATACGTGAAAAGCGATTGAAAAGGCTGGAAAACAATAATCTACTTTTCTATTGATTAATCAACAAATTAAACAATATTAAATCACCCTAATTACATTAATAAATTAATTTGTAGGGATCGAGCTTGCATTATTATAATATCACGTTTATGTATAGTCTCGTGGCTATAAAATGGAGTGCTAACCCATGCATGGAACACATCGAAGTATTAATTTATCACACGTTAGACTAAAAGGTACGTAGTGATTTAATGGAGATCAGTGCTAAAAAGTGGAGTTTGGCGTTGATGGTGGCTATGGTGCTTTTAGCCGCCGGTGCACCGGCCTTCACTCTCGCCAGAATTCAACACCCAATATCCACTTTCGATGCCAGTAAGATTATCAAAGCCATGAATTCTGGAGATAAGCTGAGCTGTTCAGGTACATGCAGCATCTTTACTGGTTGTTCTAGTGGGTGCACTTGCATCCCTCTTAGTATTTTCTGGGGGGTTTGCGTTTGATCGTGACCGAATCTCCGGCAAGGGTGGTCAAATTACTAAATAAATATGGATGGTTTTAATTAGCATCCATTAAAATATATAATCAATAATATAAGTTTTGTGTTCTATATGCATGCATGCATGTTGTTTTAAATCATATGTATTATATATCTCCCTGTACTGTTATGATCTCTTGTAATATTTTTTTGTATTGTGGTTGTTGGGATTTGAATATATAATATATAATTACTAGGAATCGGCCTTGCCATGCACACACTATCTTTTTTTCGTTTGAGAATCCTTGCTTAATTATTACTTTAAAGTTAATAAAAAAATATGTATTTGGTAGTGTGGTTATGTTATTTTTTAAATAATTTTTCATACTAAAATATATGTTAATAATATTTTTTTATTTTTTAAAAATTATTTTTGACATCATCGTATCAAAATTATTTGAAAAAATTAAAAATATATTAATTTAAAATTAATAAAAAAAATTAAATTTGTGTAAAAGCACTTCTGAAATACAAAAATAAAAATTATTTGATATAGAGCTAAACCCCTCATAAAAAAATATTTTTTCTTCATTCCAGCATGGTTTATATAAAAAAATCACCAGTACTCTTTTTTATTAAATTATTTTTATTTTAATATATTTTTAAATAAAAAATATTATTATAAAAAACTACTTTGAGATATTTCAATCATGAAATATGCGTTGAAACTCGACCAAATAGTCGTTCATTTTTGTTCCTTGAACATATCCATTTTGAGACCTCAATTGGATGGATGCTATAAAACCCATGAAGTTTGAAAAGAAAAGGTTGGTTTTGGTTCTTAAACTCTTA
This sequence comes from Populus euphratica, assembly GCF_000495115.2. NCBI lineage: Eukaryota > Viridiplantae > Streptophyta > Magnoliopsida > Malpighiales > Salicaceae > Populus > Populus euphratica. The sequence goes on along the minus strand of NW_011499903.1, from coordinate 647,607 downwards.
ATTCTTATCAATTTGATCCCTAACTTTTTGCAGTATTGAAATCTAACTCTTGAACTCAATTTTATTATCCCTTGAATTCAAATTCAACACTTCAAGAGAGAAGACTGTAGTGTTCTCTGTCAGAGCATCATCTCTAATTTATACCTGATTATATTGTTAAGATATTATTTGCGATTCATATAAAAAACAATGGAGTTCGATGGAAATCGATAGTGTCCAAGAATCTAGGCTGTTCTTACAATAACCAACTTAGATGCAAGGACGTACTCTCTCATGGAACTCCTCGGAAATTAAGTAAATATGAAATTGTAAGGAAGCTGCTTTTTAAAAATATAATTTTTTATTTTAAATCAATTTATTTTTATGTTTTCGATCATTTTAATGTGTTAATGTTAAAACTAAATTTTAAAAAATAAAACATATTATTTATATTTATTTTCAAATAAAAAGTATTTTAAAAAGTAAATTTTGCTATAATATTTCCAAACACTAATTGAGCTCTAAAAAAAAATTTATTTATTTTAAATATTTTTTAATGTTTTTATATTATTTTAATCACCAGTACTCTTTTTTATTAAATTATTTTTATTTTAATATATACAAATCACCAGTACTCTTCTTTATTAAATTATTTTTATTTTAATATATTTTTAAATAAAAAATATTATTATAAAAAACTACTTTGAGATATTTCAATCATGAAATATGCGTTGAAACTCGACCAAATAGTCGTTCATTTTTGTTCCTTGAACATATCCATTTTGAGACCTCAATTGGATGGATGCTATAAAACCCATGAAGTTTGAAAAGAAAAGGTTGGTTTTGGTTCTTAAACTCTTAATTCTTATCAATTTGATCCCTAACTTTTTGCAGTATTGAAATCTAACTCTTGAACTCAATTTTATTATCCCTTGAATTCAAATTCAACACTTCAAGAGAGAAGACTGTAGTGTTCTCTGTCAGAGCATCATCTCTAATTTATACCTGATTATATTGTTAAGATATTATTTGCGATTCATATAAAAAACAATGGAATTCGATAGTGTCCAAGAATCTAGGCTGGTCTTACAATAACCAACTTAGATGCAAGGAGGTACTCTCTCATGGAACTCCTCGGAAATTAAGTAAATATGAAATTGTAAGGAAGCTGCTTTTTAAAAATATAATTTTTTATTTTAAATCAATTTATTTTTATGTTTTCGATCATTTTAATGTGTTAATGTTAAAACTAAATTTTAAAAAATAAAACATATTATTTATATTTATTTTCAAATAAAAAGTATTTTAAAAAGTAAATTTTGCTATAATATTTCCAAACACTAATTGAGCTCTAAAAAAAAATTTATTTATTTTAAATATTTTTTAATGTTTTTATATTATTTTATGTGATAGTATCGAAAATAAATCTAACAATATTTTAAAAAATATATTAAAAAATAATATCAAATAGAATATATAATTTTCATATCAACGGGCTATCACATGAAAAATGAATCAAAATATAAGGTTATTTTTTATTTTTTTAGTAAAATAATATTATTTAAAAAAAAATTGTGTTTACCTAGGGTAAGCCAGTATCTTTTTCAATTCAGATTAAATCCCAATATAAATCGAATGTGAATTTTCCCGGGGTTAATTTAAATAAAAAACTACTTTGAGATATTTCAATCATGAAATATGCGTTGAAACTCGACCAAATAGTCGTTCATTTTTGTTCCTTGAACATATCCATTTTGAGACCTCAATTGGATGGATGCTATAAAACCCATGAAGTTGGAAAAGAAAAGGTTGGTTTTGGTTCTTAAACTCTTAATTCTTATCAATTTGATCCCTAACTTTTTGCAGTATTGAAATCTAACTCTTGAACTCAATTTTATTATCCCTTGAATTCAAATTCAACACTTCAAGAGAGAAGACTGTAGTGTTCTCTGTCAGAGCATCATCTCTAATTTATACCTGATTATATTGTTAAGATATTATTTGCGATTCATATAAAAAACAATGGAATTCGATAGTGTCCAAGAATCTAGGCTGTTCTCACATGACCGTTTAGGGGGGTAACTGCCATCCAAAACTTCACTGTTTTTCTTCTTCTTCTTTTTTAATTCTCACCTTCATAACTGAACCCCCTTGCTCTGTGCTTCTTTATTGACCGCTCCTATTAAACCCCCTCTGCTATGAAAGTTGACTCTCGGCAGAGCGAGAGAGGGACGGGGGCAGAGATAACAGAATCTGTTGCAATATTATTGTGGTTGGCATCAGGTAGAGGACCATATTGTTTGCTCGTTCTTCTGATAGCAGCTAGCATCTTCAAGAATGGAGCTGTATGATGGCAACGTGTTTCGAAGACCAGCACACGCACAAGCAATACCCGTAACCGATACCAAAGCATGGAAGCCACTCACGAGGCTACAGAAGCAAGCCCCGGAAGCTCTGAGACTTGATCAGCTCTCCATCACTGCCTCAACCAACCATTCTCTGCCTGCTAGCCATACCTCTCCTCCTCTTACTCCAATTCCCCTTCTATCACCACTCTCTGTATCTCCTCCACCATTGCCATCTGAGGCAGAAGAATTTACATTTCCTGTAATATGGGGTGATGTTGACAAAGGGAGGGAAGTTGGTGTTGGTGATGCATATTCGGAGGCAAGAGTTTGGCAGCATCCAGCAGTGGCCGGTGGATGCACCGAGCCATCATCCTTGTTT
>NW_011499903.1:619901-643728 GCF_000495115.2 Populus euphratica | reverse complement strand
TGCCCTCTTCCGATCCAAATGCGTGCTCGTTAATCACGCACAGTCAAGATTCTGAACTGCATGTTCTGTTATTGTGATAAATTTCAACTCATTGCGGGTCTTTCTTCGTTATTGGTTTTGGATTCGACCTCGCAACTCCATTTTTTTCGGATTGAAATACCCAGGATTTCTTTTTGTTTTTCCTCCTACATGAGAAAGATGAGCTGAGAGCACTCCCCGATGATTTGGTTGATCTGAATATGGTAGTTCTCTTGTCACGCTTGTGGCAGAAGGATGGAAGCATCCGGGAATAAAAGTTTAAACTTCTTGCTTTCAGTTGCTAATCTTTCGAACAAGGCAGGCATATCATATTGGCCGAACCACCACCTAGCACACCACAGGAACGGTCCCCTTCCAACCTCGCGATGATAAATCAGCTCCACGAAAAAGAGCTTGATGAGACTTGCGCAAAAGAGCTTGATAAGAATTGACGCGCGCCGGCCCCCACCACCGAATACGCATGGGACAAAAGGGAAGACAAGAACCCATAATCTTGACACAGGACTAATTTTTACATTCCATAAAAAATTAATTTTTTTTATTAAAATTTAATTTTTTTATATATGTTTATAAAACAAAATTTATTAAAATTTATTTTTTTATTTATTTTTAATAGTTATTTTGGTGTCTTAACCTCAAAAATATTTTTTTAAAAAAAAATTTAATACATTACAATACATAAAACATTTTAAAAATCAACATAACACACTCCCGGACAAAACAAGCACTAACGCGTGTGGATAGTGGTGGGGGCGAGGTGACGATTGCACGCTAGTAAAGTTACCATGCAATTTTTTCCAGATATACAATATAGACTAGGGAAGGGAGAACAACAGAGTTCTGCCGGCCTATTAATATGTTTTTATTTTTAAAAAAATTATTTTTAATTTTAATATATCAAAATAATTTAAAAATATAAAAAAAATTAATTTTAAAAAAATTAATTTTTTTCAAAAATGTTTTTCAAATACAAAAACAAACAGAAAGAGGCTGGCACCAGCAGCATAGAGCATGATCTTTTTCACGAACAAAATGAACAACCTGAAAAGAGGGCATAAATAAGAATGGGATGTAGCAATTTATCCAGTGCATTCATAAATAAAATTACAGATTGCATTGGAGAAGTGGTAAATCCCCAAGAAAATCCTCCTGCGGATAGAAAGCCGTAAAAACTCTTCCATTATGTACACAGTAGGCCAACCATCCAACCCAGTCTTCAAAAGGGTTTCAGTTCAAATAAATATCATCTCGCTCACTTGAGCTCTCACTGGACAATTTTAAGAAAACTTACAACACGCCCAATGGCGACTCAGGATAAGCCCTTAAAATTAAATGATACTTGCTGCCAAGCAGACATTTCCCTAACAAAATCAGAAGTCAAATTCCCCTGTTGCCTGCAAAAGAAAGCCAGAATTTCAACAATAACTTTTGGAATTTCAGTATAATACAGAACCAAATTGTAACATCGATCATGAAAGAAAAACCATCTACAATTCGGTGGAACACAGACCTTGTTAAAGAGAATGTCCCTGTTGTTTATGTGCATAACACCATCCTTGAGCGTGCATTTCCACCTGCTCTTGGTACGAGTCACCTGTCCATGCAAGAAAAATTTTATTCTCAGAAGACCAGCATCATTGATATGTACAACTAAAATCAGCTTGTTATGGGGTACACTCCTGGTCAAACAAAATAGGCAAGGGTGAAAAACAAGAAGAGCGGATGTTTACCTTGTCAAATTGAGCTAAAATCAAATGCTGTGTGTTCAGCTCCTCTCCTTGGTCCACACCATCCAGATCCTCGTCGTCGTCGTCATCTTCATTCAGTGGTTCATCATCGTCATCATCTACATCATCATTTTGACTGACAACAGCTGGGGTACTTGCCTGTAAATCTGGGAAGGGGAAAAGATGAAAACAAAAAACAAATACATTAATTATAACAAGCCTACTCACCAAGTTTATCAATTAGAAAAAGAATGACAACCTTCATCGCATATTTCATAAACTTACCATTGGGAGCTGGTGTGTTTGCATTATTGTAATCTTCATTAGCAACTCCTTGATAATTGTATATCTTCAACAGAAAAATAAAATACAGAAAAATTAGAAAGAAACAGTAATTGTCACACCCTAACCTCTGGAGAAAACATGATATCCCTTACTCAAGTTCCAAAAAAGTCATTAAAGCAATGAAGTTATAATCTCAACAACATAGGACCCCTAATACGATTTCAGAGACAGTCATCCTGCAGTACATTAACTGGAAGAGGCTGCTCTCAAGACCTGAACATCACCCTTAAAGTTGCAAGTCAAGAGCATTTAATAGCGCTGACCAATTTTTAACCATCATTTTCCAAATACATGCTCAGAGAGCAATGCTATTTAGTATTTGATCAGCGTGAATCAGCTTGTGGGAGTTACAGTCATCCTCATACTTACAAGCAACCTTATAAACCAACCATGTATAGAAATAGTCAACTTGGTCCATCATCCCAGCCCCATAGCTTAGATATAAACATGGAAGGGATTCTGGTTTAGCCCCATAATCTTTCAATAATATCTTACTAGGTTCTAGCCATGTTCAGTTAAACATTCTGAGCCAACTGTATGCCTTGGCATGCATATTTCCAAGAATCATAGATACATAATGTAAACTACTGTAAAAACAAAAAGTTGCAGTGTCCAAATTTCATAAAATCACTGCAAACAATGACGCTCATTATCACTTATGATATTGCTATTTTTCTCCTCAAGACAGGGTTCACAGACAATATATTTGTAGGTATCTAAAGGCATGATTTTACATGTGGGCACGCACAAACCATGTGAAAACCATCTTCAAATCACAGCTACCTGATGCTAATTCAGATTAATGGTCTCCAAAATGAGGTGAGTGATGATAAGACAGATTGTACATCACATGATCCAAGAACCAGGAATGAGAGGGTTTTTCCATTTTTTTCCTTTGCTGGGTAAACATATTATATTTCTCATTACAAGATATAGGATCAGGAAATATATGATCCTATACTGACCGGGCAATACTGGTAACCCTTCACAGGGCAAGAAACACTGGAAATCAGATGAATAAAAAAACATCATTGGGATAAGGAGAGATGCACAGCAGCACTTCGCCAACACGTGCATAATTCTAGAACATGAAACTACATTGAACAGATACTTGATTGCATGTTTATATTTCAAGAAAATTACAAAAGCATCATACATTGGGAGTTGAAAGCATGTCATCATAAGGATCAGGAATGGGCCCATCCACTTGAGGAATCTTCAAATATGAACTCGACACTCGTGCTAAGATCTCTCTATTTTTAGTTGTGATAGTGTCACATCTGCCATGGGGATTGTTCCCTTGGCTTACCTGAAATTTACCGTTACATAAGCTAAAGAAATAACAAGTTTATGAAATCATGTAATAGAGATGAGCAGTTTAAATGAACCATAAATAATCCACTCTTAGGCTAGCATACATTTGGTTTACAAACAAACTAAAGATCGAGTACTTGAGATAAACTGCAGCTTCCAAGCATATCAACTCCTAGCTGCATTGAACAATCGATTACCATATTTTCAGAAAGGCCAGAGTCCATGGAAGAACATGAAAACTCACCCTCCACCAAAAGATAATGAATTGGAACACCAAAATAGAACAGTCTTTGGTGTATTCTAAAGTTGCAAGTTTTAACCAGGACATGTGAAACAAAATAGCATAACTGCAGCAGTAAGACTTAATTTGGTTACAGAAAACCATGCTATGTCCTTAAGGTTAGAAATCATGAGACCATCAGCATTTCACACATATAATAGTTAATGATGCTGCTGGACAGTATTTATCCAGGGCAGTCGTTAATGACGTGATAGATAGTATCCATCCATTCTTCACTTGACCTAATTCAAATATGTAGTCAACAATGCCCATTTATTATATGGTCATCAAACTAATTTACAGAAGCTGGATAAATCAAAAATATTTCGTTCAGCAATATCACATGAAGAGGGGGGAACAACTGTGGTGGCAGTGAAGCTAAAACTGGTGCAACTTAGAAGTGGTGGATCACAATAGCATTTTAAGGACCAATAGAAGAAATATATTTTTACATTTCATATTAAGAATAGGCAATAGATTCATGGTGGAAGATATATCAGCAGTTAATTTTTCTTTTCCAGTTGAAATGGCATCATTGCAACAGTTGATAATTCTATTGGCAGAAAGAAAATACTTTGGAAATAAACTTTAAACTGGAGTAGTCAGAATGGAAAACATAAGCATGATCGCCAAGATGTAATTGGTCTTATTTAATTGCTTGTCCATAGGAAAAAGGAACTGTCATAGCTACATTAACATCCAGATCTTATGAAAAGCTAATGCAATGGTACATTTTTACGAGTAAGAAACCATTAGAATGCATTACATGCTAACATTTAAAGAGATCTTAGATCCCTTAATAACTATAAACACGTGACTTTTCCATTGACCATTTCAGTTAAGAAACCGAGAGTCAATGCCATGGGTTGAGCCACTATCCTATTCACCATGCCTGCAATTAAATAGTTTCCTAGAAGTGATCCAACAAAAACTTTCCCCAGTTAAGTGAAGAAATGTTTCTCGAATGATAAAACTTTTTCATAAAACAGGAAAATCCATGGTTCTCACATGGCATACATGAATAAAGAAATGCAGAAAGAACTGTTATTAGAACAGAAGCACTCCACAAATAAAATTAAGAAAACCAAGCAATAACAGACCAGGAAACAGCAGTTTTAGACAGATATTCAGAAGTTTTGTAATAGGAAATTCTCTTCGATGAAAATATTGCTTCAATGCACCTAAAAAACGATGAGAACATGGTAAGACACAAACTCTCTTTCCTGTAATGGTTTTAGCTATCATATTCAAAAAGCACTCAACATTAACTGAGTCAACAAACAAGCAAAAAGAACAAGTGGACTTAAACCTCACAAATCATTGCAAAATGAAGGGCGGCGAAATTCTATGTATCTTATTATCCACCTCTGGCTTATCAAGTGGCTTGACAACTCCAAAAGTTCTCCCCACAGAAGTCACACCTTAATATAACAATGATCTTCAGTTCAAGCTAGCAAAGAGAATAGAGCTTGTAGTAACCACAATTAACACATCTTAGACAATGAGTACCTGTTTGTTATTTTCTATTTGCTGGAGTAGGGCAGCATAGTTTAATTACAGAACAAACTCATCACAGATAGTTGATCTGAATTCAACCACATTAACTGAACATTGAGGTTAAATACATATGAAGCACTCAACTTTGTAGTCAACGCCTGCCTACTCACAAAACTCAACTTTAAAGTTTAGGATGCATAAATGCTCGGACACCTTTATGGAAAAGAAAGGTTTTCAAAATATGAGACAGTAGAACATCACTGAGTAAATTAAATACAATAGGAAAAGGAGGTCAACATTTTGCATGCCAGGAAGAAGCCAATAATAACTGTGAGTATTCAAGTTAACACATAAACAAATAAGAATGCATATTCAACTCAACCTGTGAAACCTCAGATGCAGAATCCACAGCTCCATCTTGCTGGGGTATGAATCCACCATTGTTAAATTTTGGAACAAAATCCCCGCGCTTCCGTTTTCCAGAAGACATGAAGAAGTCCTGGAATTTTCTCCAAGATTAAAACTGATAAGCTACTTCAGTGGCAACCATATGTTATCATTTTGGATGATAAAGGAATTGTTTCTGAAAATTAGCCTTCAGCCTCCAGAACCTTTTGTCCATGAACTCTCCTTGGATCATAAAACTACACAATACAAGCAAAAAAAGATACCTGTGTCAAGGTTTGATGAGAGGCTCCTCTGTCCACCTCATCCCGCCCTTCCACATAAGCTACAAACGCACAACATTTTATTAGTTAAAACCCTTCAAAGAAAAAAGTCACTAAACAAATTGCTCATGTGACATAAGACTTGCCAACATTGACATCAAGAGGTGGCCTTTGATGCATCAAAGTGGAAGGAGATTGCTGTTTGAAGACAAGAAGGAAGTGATCAGTGAGCATATCCATACCAAATAACAAATCTACATCAGTACGGCAAACTTCTGGTCACTAAGCTCCCATGAAAAAAAAGCAAAGAACACACACACCCCACATGTGCACTCATGCACATACAACATGCAAACCACACATTGAAATTAGTATCTGCTAGATGAAAAGGGCTGAAAGATCAAATCAGTGCTTACCATGAAATGGCTGGGTCTCCCAGCTTTTCCATCAGTACTGCCCCCAGCATCGCTAACAGGGGTGGGATAATCACTACTAGATCCAGTAGGAATGTTATACATGGATGAATTGTCCACACTACCAGGTAAAGGTGTCTGCACATTCCCAGGTAAAGGTGTTTGTGCACTTCCTGGCAATGGTGTCTGCATGGGGGTTTGCAAAGGTGTCTACGATTCCAAAAACCCACGTAAGAAATAGAAATTCCAACAGCCAAGAAAACTGAACTCATGAATCGCTTCAAAATTCACATACAAATAACAGATATCAAAACTGCCACCAACAATTACTTAAGAATTCAAAAACAGCTCAACTAAAATCACGATTTACCAGTACAAAGACTGGATAATGTGAAAAGAAGGTGTTTCCACTAGCTCATTTCAATTTCAGGTTCAGAGAATTCGAAAAAGTGCTAAAAACGAGTATACCAGCGGAATCACTTCACGAAATTCAGTATTAATGACAAGAAAATTGTTAAAAAAGCAAGTCGCAATTACTCACAGGAGGGAAGAGTATCTCAGCAGTGGGAGTCTCGTATTCCTCAGTCCCTTCATACGGTACATTAAGGTCGTGGACTGGAGTAAGACCACCAGGCACCGGTTGCTTATTAGCTGATGACCTCACTATTGAACCCGATAAAACACCCGCTTGCTTCAATTTCTTCTCCCAAAGCTAAAAACAAACAAAATCAGCAACTTTACAGGTCCCGTAGCGCGAATAAATCACAAATCTGAAAACCCCAGAACTCACAATAACATCAGATCCAACAAATTCACCAGTCAGGAAAAAAAAAAGTTTTGAGATTTGAAAAACCCTAAAAGATTAACAGCGACATTATAGGGGAAAAAAGAAAGAAACGGATAGGGAATGTTGATTACTCCTTGGAGCTCACTAAGGACAGTCTCTCCGGGACCACTGTTATTGATGAACTCATCCCGGATCTTGTCGATGACGTCTTCTATAACTTCGGTGTAAACGGTGCTTGTTGCCGATGACGCCATTCCTCTCCTCACAAATTTTTTAATCAAAATTGCAATTCCACTGATATTGGTAAAACTGAAGCCCTAATTAAGATGATTTAGGACATAAATCACATAAAATTTCGTTTTGGAAAGGGTAGGGGGTTTCTAGGGTTTGGGGAGGGAGAGAGGAGAGAGGAGAGAGTAGGGAGATTAGACGGACGAGAAAGCAGAATAAAGGGCGGAATATAAATAGGTTTGCATCCGATTTTATGGAGTGGGTCCACGTGTTATGATCTGCATTGGCCTTGATTTGTTTTGCCCGGTAAAGAGATAACATTTGATTTTATTTTTCCCACTCGCTCCCTCTCGGTCGCCTCCTTTCGTCAGTGCCAGTGCCCAGTTGTGTTGACCACTGATAGCCCAACTGTTTGAGAGATTTTTTAAAGTATTATTTATTTTAAAATATATTAAAATAATATTTTTTTTATTTTTTAAAATTTATTTATGATATAATATATTAAATTAATTATTTTTAAAAAAATTATTTTTAAAACATAAAAGTAAATATGCTCTCAATAATCATTCAATGACGGTTTTTTTCATTTTTCTTTTCAAGTTATTATAATAGAAATATGTTTTTTATGTATTTTTTAATATTTTTTATATTAACATATTAAAAATATCCAAACAAAACAATACTAAAAATGCTATTTTGTAATTTTTAAAAAAATTTAAAAAATACTATATTTCCAAGCATACCTTAATAAGTTTTTTTTCTTTCCTTTTTCTCTTATTGTATTTTTTTAGGTGAAGAAAATCATGACTTTATTTTTTTTAGCCACCCTTTCTCCTATTAATTTATAGCTTTGTACTTGTGATGAGGTTGCAAAAATCACTAAAAATATTTTTTGATGAATTATTCTTAAAGATTCTTTCACATTATTTATAATATGTTTTATGATTTTCACTTTAAAATTGTGCTTGCTTCTTTTTTAATAAATCTCATTAGTGGTGTTAATATCTTCCTTAATAAATACCTCCACAAGATTCCATGTAACAAAAGATATTACTCATTAGTGGTGTTAATATCTTTTTTAATAATGAGCTTCACAAGATTCCATGTAACAAAAGATATTAATAAAAATATTAACGAGCTTCACAAGAATGTAACTTCTATAAAGATAGAAAAGAAAAAAAGAGATAAAATGTAGAATTAAAAAATAAACAAAGAATGTATTTTTGTTCCAGAGTATAAGGTTTTAAACCTCTTTCTGTATATTTCACTCATCTTTTATATTACTTAACTTGACCTGCTTCATACAATATAAAAGAGGTAAAGATATAATCTTATAATAGTAAAAATAATATTATTTTACTGTTAGTACCATCACATCCACTTAATATAAACATGGACTGCCTTTTCATATATTTTTTTTTTAAATTAACGTGGGTGTCATGGTATTGTAATTACTAACAAAAACCCAGAGTATGAGTTAGCTTCCAGCCCTATAATCAACCTGAAAAGCGTTGGATTTAATTCACACACTTTTCTAGTAGAAATTGGGTTCAACTTATGACTGTATTTAGGAATGGTCAAAGACAAACATGTCATCACCTAACTTGAAGTTAGGCACGGTTGTATCCCTGACCCAACAAGGGATTGGGAGCAAACGCATCCCTAGCCTGAGCTAGACACAGATGTACCCTTACTCACCTTGGAGTTGGGCGCAGACATGCCATGACTCAATGTGGAGTTGAGCAAGCTTCTATAAAGATAGAAAAGAAAAAGGAGATAAAATGTAGAATTAAAAAATAAACAAAAAATGTATTTTTGTTCTAAAGTATAAGGTTTTAAACCTCTTTCTGTATATTCCACTCATTTTTTATATTACTTAATTTGACCTGCTTCATACAACATAAAAGAGGTAGAGATATAATCTTATAATAGTAAAAATAATATTATTTTACTGTTAGTACCATCACATCCACTTAATATAAACATGGACTGCCTTTTCATATATTTTTTTTTTTGGTGTTGTGATAACCTTTTTTTTTTTTAGATTAACGTGGGTGTCCGGGCCAGCTTGCGCTAATCCCACGGGCCCTGAAGTTACCGACCATGTAAGCCTCTAGTGGCCATTATATGAGTAACCAAAGACTCGAACCTGAGACCACAGAGGGAGCAAACTCCTTGATCCCAAGTCCTTACCACTTGCTTTTTCATATTTAATATGATATGATATGGTATTGTAATTACTAACAAAAACCCAGAGTATGAGTTAGCTTCCAGCCCTATAATCAACCTGAAAAGCGTTGGATTTAATTCACACACTTTTCTAGTAGAAATTGGGTTCAACTTATGACTGTATTTAGGAATGGTCAAGGACGAACATGTCATCACCTAACTTGAAGTTAGGCACGGTTGTATCCCTGACCCAATAGGGGATTGGGAGCGAACGCATCCCTAGCCTGAGCTGGACATAGATGTACCCTTACTCATCTTGGAGTTGGGCGCGGACATGCCATGACTCAATGTGGAGTTGAGAGGGACGCGTCCCTAGCCCAGCATTGGGCTGGGCATAAATGCATTCCTGGTTCATTATAGGGTTGGGCGCAAATATACTCTTATTTTTGGAGTTGGGCGCATGCATGTCATGGTCTAATTTAGAGCTAAAAACATAAAAAAAAAATTATAACTCTATTTTAATTTGTGACTTTGACCTTTTAAATAGGATTGGTTTATAGATACCATGCCCATCAATTTGAAATCAAAATATACACTTAAATTAAGAGTATTTTAATCAATAAAGATTTAATTGAATTACATAGGAAATCAGCTTTTGACGGAACATATAAATATAATAGAATGGTTGGATCCATAAAAAAAATTGTATAAGAAAAAATTATAAAAAAAATAAAATTATAATTGCAAAATATGTCATTAGTCGACTTTTATTGGTAAAACATAATGATTTTTTTTTTGTTAAAACTGTGTTTTATATTTTTTCTTAAGAAAAAAATTCTTGAAGTTAATTATTTGATATTTTTTTGTTATTTTGATATATTAATGTTAAAAATAATTTTAATATATTTTTAAATAAAAAATATTTTAAAAATACAACCACTTAATGCTCTGTTAAGTAGAAAAATAACAGGAATGGCATAAACCTTGGCGAAGTTTTTTTTTTTTTTTAAGGTGAAGTCCATAAAAAAGTTAGTTGAAGGGCTCAATCCATAAATTTAACAAGAGTTAAAATCAGAGGGGCAAATCACAGAGGTCATTTTATGATAAAAGAATTTCTTGTTTGTCGGTTCCTCATGCTCATGTTCGTAGTTTCTCAACCTTTCCCGTTGCCATAACTCTTTAGGTTCGTATTTATTAAAAACTAATCAAAGGTTTATATTTCGGAGTTAGCTTTGACGATGGTGGATGTTAAATAAAATCAAATTAAACTCTTAATTTTTTTTTATATATATTAAAAATATTTTTCACTATTTATGTTAACAGTAAATGATAAATCAATTTATTGTTTATATAAACATAAAAAATAAATTAATTTACTCTCCACTGAACTATAGAAAAGTAATTTAATTTACTTTTTATTGTTTTATTTTGTAAAACATAGAATTTGCAATTTTGAAAGTAGCTTGAGATTATTTTTGTTATCTTGCAGTTATATATTGAAAATATTTTTCACTATTTACTATTTATATGAGCAGTAAAAAATAAATTAATTCACTCTTTATTGGACTATAAAAAAGTAAATTAATTTACTTTTTTATTGTTTTATTTTTTAAAACATAGAATTTGCAATTTTGAAAGTAGCTTGAGATTATTTTTGTTACCTTGCAGTTAAACATAAATATTAATAGATCTCACAAATAATAATTTATATTTAGCACGTAACCAAACAATTTATTTTTATATATACTCTAAAAGCAGAAGCAGGCACGGAAACACTATAGAATCCCTAGAATTTCTAAGCGACACCAATCTACCAGCCACAAATCAAGTTTTGGCAGCCTGATTATCAAGCTTGAGATATCAGCCTGAAATGATGTTGCAGATTATCTCAACTAATGCAAATCTACGAGCAGCTTTCGATATTCCAGAGTGCAGTTGACAGGAAACTTCTTCAGAAATTACAGATCTGAATCTCGGAGATGAGCCAGTTTCAACGATGGCATCGATTATGAAACTTCTTCAGGAATTACAGATATCATAAGCACTGCAGTGTCCTAAAGAGCATGCTTGTCAGCCACCAGGCTCTGCTGGACAAATAGATAAAGCTTATATTGAATTCTAGCCTGCTTGGTGCGAAGAAAAACATTGATTATAGTCTAATAAAACCAAAAGCATCTTCAAATTCAACTGACCCTTGCAATGATTTACAGGAGATCTGTTAAATCAAAATGGGCTAATTTCTTGTGATTTGCTGATTGCAATGGCACAAGCATAACAACAAAAATCTTGGTAATTTGTGCACTTCCTGCAAGATAGCCCAGACAACGGTTGTGAATTCCAGTAAAAAGTGTCCCTCGGTTCTTGTGAATAATTTTTAGAAAACAACATGCATCACATACACGAGTAACTATAAGGTTCCAGGACAGAATAATTTCAAAATATTTCAACAGAATAGAGGAGAATGTGGCCTATGCTTCCTCCAATCATCATCCTCGAGTAACAAAACATGAATCTTCACCTGGCTGGAAAAAAAAGAACAGAGGCATTTTCAGAGATGAAAGCGAGCAGAAAAGGAACAAGGAGGGAGGAAAGATGTAGGAAAGTGGCGCTGGAAATCTGAAATCTTCAACCTCTTTCAAGATGAGCATAAAAAAAAAGAAGTTCTTCCTGAACACGATTACAAAAAAATCTTTAGATATGTTTGGAATTGTGGTAGGTTGATAACTATAATAGTTTAAAGTGTTTTTTAATTAAAAATAAATTAAAAAATATATTTATATCAACGTATTAAAATAATATAAAAGTATAATTTTTTTTTATACTTTTTTATTTTAAACAAAACAATTCAAAATTTAAGGAAATACGATTTACATCATGTTACATATACTTCAATCTCAAACTACACTGTTGTGATTAGCATAACCCACTCTTTTTATTAAAATTTAAAATTGGTTTTATTAAAAAATCTAAATTGATTTTCATTGATTATTAGATTTTTTTATTTTTTTATGATTTTTTTTTAGATTTTATTTTTTAATATCGAGATGATTGAGAATTTGATTTTATAATTTTTATATTTTGTATTTTTATGAAATTAGCATGGTTTATAAATTTATTAGAATAACTTAAATTATTTGAGTTTATGAGTTTGGTAAAGTATTTTTTATTTTTAATTGAATTCGGTAATCCATAATGTTTTGCTAAGTAATATTAGAGTCCATAACTCAAAATCGATTCAATTTACTATTGTTTTAATACTTTTTTTTAAATTATTATTTTAAATTTTTTTACAAGTTAAATTATTTACTAATTATTAAAATTATAATGGAGCTCTTAAATTTAATTGTTTTAATTTGCACTAGTTTTCATGTGATTTATTTGAAAATTCAAGTTAGATAAAAACTTAAATATTCAATTTGAGTTAGATAAAAGGATAAATAGAGGTTCACTTGATCAAATTTAATAATATTATTAAGAAATTCTTTATAATTTTAATAAAATTTTTATATTTAGAAAAATTAGAAGGCCTCAAAACAGAATGCATGCCAAAGAACTTCTAGAACCGTAATCGAGAATGGAAGAAATTGTAAATTTGTTTTTACTGTTATTTGTGTTATACTAATAACACAGAGGTAATTTTATTAATTTTGATCATACGAAATATAAAATATAATTTTTTAAACAAAATATAATTGGATAAAACCTAAGAAGTTTTTTTTTTATAGTTATCTATACAAACCTTTACAAGTGATAATAATTATAAATCAACTTTGTTAGAGCTGATTAGGTTTAAAAATGTTACTAAAACCGAATCAGAGCTCAAATAGAGGAAGGTGTCAGACTCCCTTGTTCACTGATTCAACACCCACGAAGATAATTTTTTTTTTTCTCAATCAAAACCCAGTGCATGGCCTTGAACCGCTTCAACCCAGTTCTAGGCCAATTCAGTTCGATTCAAGCTAGTTTTATCAAGTTAATTGCGTTAGTGATCCATGCCCCTGAACCGGACCCGTCTAAAGTCCGGCTTACGAGTTGGACTGGCCGGTCCAGTTTGATTATTGTAACAAAGCTCTAAACTCCAGAATGAGAATCCGACCGCAAGGGAAGGCTTTTCATGTCTTTTCACATTTCTCAAGCAACAATTGAAAAAAACTGGGTAATCTTTAAAATACTTTCCAACCAGAAGAGGAGGGCACTTCATTTCGTCTCGCTCTAAGCAATCACAAATCACTTCACCATCAAAACCCTAAAAAAATGTCGGGCGGGTTTTTCAGGGTAAACTCCATTCCTTTCAGATCCGAATACGAATTTGCAGTTTTCAGATCTTGAAATTCGATTTGTTGTTTGTTTGTGTTTAGGGCACTTCTGCTGATCAAGACACTCGGTTCTCCAACAAGCAAGCGAAGCTTTTGAAATCACAGAAGTTCGCTCCTGAACTGGACCATCTGGTTCGTTTTATCTTCTCAATTGAGTTGCTGAATTCTTGAGATTGCAATTATTTCATTCATGCCTTTTTTTTTAATTTTAAATTTCTAGGTTAACACCAGGAAAGTGAAGATGGATATTATTAAACCATGGATTGCTAACAGAGTGACGGAGCTTCTGGGGTTTGAAGATGAAGTTCTTATCAACTTTGTTTACGGTTTGCTCGATGGAAAGGTATTATTAATTTTCTGCCTATATATTTTATTTTTCTGAAAGAGTTGATGTTTCACCGTGCATCCCAATGAACTAGGGATATGATGGTTCACGATGAACTACTGTTGAGAGTTTGTATGGTGTTATGCGTTTTGTTAGTTTTAGATAGTCAAGTGTGGTTTAGTTATCACTTGTTTTTTGTGTGCTTGTGTTGATGCAGGAAGTGAATGGGAAGGAAGTTCAAATATCGCTGACAGGATTCATGGAGAAAAACACTGGGAAGTTTATGAAAGAGCTTTGGACACTTCTTCTTAGTGCGGGGAAGAATGAAAGCGGCGTTCCTCAACAGTTTTTGGATGCCAAAGAAGAAGAAACACGGAAGAAGCAGGTTTGAAATGCTTTTCAAGTCATGATGGTGTGACATTCAATATTGGAATTGATCTTTCCTAACTGTGTTAACCTGGACTATTGCAGGCAGAGGTGGATAGGATAGCAAATGAAATCCAAAAGAAGAAAGTGAAAGAGGAGGAGAGTAGAGAACTTGAGAGGGAAAGATCAAAGAAGATGGTAATACTTGCTTATTCATGCTGGAGTTAGATTTCATAGAATTGAGTTTTTGGTTTTAACTTTAGTTTGTGTTTTCGTGGTACTCAGCTAGCTTCTGCAATTATTTGGGTTCATGTCCTTTACCTCAAACTACTGTAGGACGATGAGGTTGAAAAGAAAGCTAATAATGCTATGGAGCCAGCTTCAAAGCATATGCTGCCTAAGGGTTCAAGTGGCCGTGCTGAGGATGAAAAAGACACTGGCACGAGGAATGGTGCAAAAGGAAGGAAAGGGTTAGGATTTTTATTTTATCTTTTTAATTTTTTTCTGAGGGAGCTGGATAGGAATTGATTTTTAAGATTTATCATGTTATTGCCAACTCTTCAATCTTACAAATTTATATCAGAAAATATTGCATTAATGTGGGCTTTAACCCTATCTATGTAGGTAAATCTCTGTACAAGTTGTTATCGGGATGTGATTCCGGAGTATGTTAAATGAGTGCTCATCTTATATACAGGAAGATCAGCTGAATAGTACATTTCATGAGTATTTTATTTCGTTGGTACTTTATGATTGAATTGTTTCTCATTTATGCATGAATTGTTTCTCATTTATGCCCTCCTTTTGTGTTAGTAGTGGCTTTATAGGGTGTCCTACATTGTTCTTAATGAGCCTAGGGTGAAAAAACAATGCAAATTAGCAACAACTTAGAATTGTGCTTAGTTTAAAATGTTGTTGGATGCTTCATGGGGCACAGGCACTTGATTGCATCTTCCTTGTTGGATCTAGGAACCTATCCTGAGATACATATGCAAGGTTCATTAATGCTAACACCAAAACATAAATCTTGGTGGTTTCTATAGATCAGTGTTTCAGGATGATGTCAGATGCCATTTGAAGTGCAATTTTGTGTCTCAGTTGCTGTCATTGACATTGAATAATGAATATGAATTGGTGGGGACTTCAACACTCTAGTTGAATGGTTTATGCACTGCAGCTGCCCCATACCCGGGGCAACTATTTGTCCTTGCTTATACACAGGGAAGACCACAGAGCTTCCTACCTCCTCACACCTTTTAGGGCTTTGACCACCGCACTTGGGCATCTTGCTGTTTTCAAAATGAGAACAGTTGTTTGGATGGCATAGTCAAAGCAATCCAACATTGATTTAAGTAGAAGATTTCTAATGTAAAACAATTATATGTTTGTTAAAATACCCTTCAATGGTGATGAAAAAATTATGTTTAACTAACTAGTTGAAAGAAACTGAAATCAAGCATTGACATTCTTTTTAGCCATTAGGAATTTTTCCAAAAAAAAAGGGGTGAATTCTTTCTTGTCTTAGCATTAGTGTTAGATGAGATGTAATTTGCATGTGTATTGATTTTTTTTTTTTTGAAGAGTAGAGTTGTGAAATACTAGTGATAAAACTTCTACATGTTTTATAGGTCTCGTCGTTCGATTGATCATTCATTTTCATCCCCTATGTAATATTCCTTGCCTGTAACATTTGATCATGCTTCTTGGCTCGCATCTAGAGGACAATCTAGCTTACCAATAACTTGGGCCGTCTTGTGCAGAGGTTCAACTTCTAGGATCAGCAGGTCGGTTTCAAATTCAAGAAGTCATTCGGGGTATGTATTTTATGCAGCAGAATTAGTATTATAGTCTTATCATTTAATTACTTGGATTTGAAGTTTTTATTCCTTTTTTGGTCATGTTGTGTAGGTGTTAGGGAACATGCCACATGCAAACATTTCTAAATATAACAATAAAATGGAGTGAATGAGTTACCTTTATCTTTGGTTGATTGACTGTTATTCCTTTTCATTTTTTTGATACATAGCACTTTGACTTTATTTATGCATACCTTAATGACAGGCATAAGTCCAGAAGTGTGTCTAGATCACCTGAAGCTCAAGGACGACGCTCCATGTCTTCTGATAGGGTGTATCGCTCACCAAGAAGGCGCTCAATTACCCCTCCTCGGAGGAGATCATCATACTCTAAGCATACTTTTAGACACAGGTCACCATCCCCTGTACGACGTAGATTGCGTTCTCCCTTTCGACGTAGGTCACCTTCACCCTTGCATGATAGATCCCTATCACCTGTTCGACGTCGTAGGTCACCATCACCTGTTCGACGTCGCAGATCTCCTTCGCCTGTTCGACACTGCAGATCTCCTTCGCCTGTTCGACACCGCAGATCTCCTTCGCCTGTTCGACGTCGCAGATCTCCTTCGCCTATTCAACACAGCAGATCTCCTTCACCTGTTCGGCACCGCAGATCTCCTTCGCTTATTCGACGTCGCAAATATCCTTCACCTATTCGTCATGGCAGATCTCCTTTACTTGTTAGGCATCGAAGGTCACCTTCCCTTGGGCGTCACATATCACCTTCATTTGTGAGCCGCGGATCACCTTCACCTATACGTCGCAAATCATCCCCTTTCATGCGACGCAAATCACCATCTCCTGTACGTCGAAGGTATCAAAGGTCTCCGTCTACTCCTCACCACATGTCTCCTCCCATACGGCACAGGTCATCTGTCATTTCACGCAAGAGATCTCCATCTCCTTCTCTCCATCGATCTCCTTTGCCTCACGAATCAAGCTCTCAAGCTCCTGAACAACATAGGTCTCCTTCTCAAGGGAGATCTCCAAAGGAACTCAAGAGATCACCCATACAGTCCCTTGGAGAAAGAGTCAGGTACTTTTATCTCCATAGTGAGAACCACCTCTTAATTTACTTTGTTTACATTCAAAATCAAATTGGTAATAGTATGAAAAGTTATGTTACAGATCACAACAAACATTGTTGCCTGTTCCGCAACGCCCCTCCAGTTCTTTTAGGTCACAACAAAGATATCAAAAGGATCAAAAAGATTTACACGCTAGATTGCCACCTTTATCTCCTTCTCCAGAGAGGTCTCCACCATTTGGAAGGAAGAGGAGTGCCAGCGAAGATAGAAGGTGATTTGTTTTCAGTGAAAAATTTAGCATTAAGTTACCTGGAGAATTCTGATCACTTGTGCTGATATTGGATGCACATGTTTACACATTTTTGGTTGCTAATGAAGGTCCCCTAGTCCATATGAGAGTCCTGCCAGGCAAAGAAGAGAGCGAGTCACACCTGATGGTAGCTTGAGTCCTCTGCAACAAAGAGTGAGGAAACCACTTAAGGATAGTCCAGAATCTGGCAAAGACCATGAAGAAACTGGCTATACTCGGTAAGGTTTAGAATTAAACATTTTCTGTTCCTTCTTGAAGCTGTTTTGTGATTGCGTGTTGAATGTTTTGATTTGTTTTTTGCCTTTAATGGTGGCTCTGTTTTTTAGGGAGGGCGGGGACTATAATTCTACATCCTCACATAAACGACCTTTGTATCCATCTAACATGGAAAAGCAGAGAGACCCCCCTTTGAAGTTTCACTACAAGGATGAGCAATCTCTTGAAAGATTAGCTAGTCATCAGACCACCGATTCCCGAAACTATCCAGATAACATGGACTCGAGGAAGAAAGACCAGGATATAAAGATGTATATATTTCCTGGCTCAAAATCTTTTCTTCTTCTACTCCCTCAGTTGTGGGCATACATTAACTAACCTATTGTTCTGATGTCTCTCACATTCCTTACAGTGGGAAGTCTTCTAGGAGAGGTGGTGATCAAGAAACTCTTGATGCACAAAAGTCTCCATCTTTGTATAAGAATGAGAAAGACCGCTCATGCTTAAACCATGTTAAGGATAGCGACAAATGCCGGAAATCAGAAACTGTGCCAGTGACAGCTGAAAAAGTGCATCATAGTAATGGCAGTGGTGCATTGGATTCTGGTTCTGAGGAAAGTGGTAAGCACAGAGGAGAGAAGAGGGAAAAGTCAAAGCATAAAAGGTCACATCGACATGAAGTGGCTTTGGATGATGATGGCAGCCATGGTTCTGAAATTGCAGAGAGAAAAGAGACTAAAAGGAGGAGGAGGGAGGAAAAGAAGTTGCGAAAGGAGGAGAAGCGTAGACGGCATGAAGAGCGACGCCGTAGGAGAGCGGAACGGCGTGCGGAGAAGCTAAAATTGAAGGGTCGTGATGATGCTAGCTCTTCTGATGATGAACATGTTGGGAGGAGGGAGTCTCATCCAAGTGATGATGAAGAGACAGAGTCTGATCAGAGAAGACTTGAGATTGAGTTACGGAAGAAGGCTCTTGAATCACTTAAAGCAAAGAAGGGCACCAGTCACTGAATCTGTTACAGGCATTGAACTTCAAGCTCTTTTTTTTTTACTTTAGTCATGTTAAGTTGTTCTTTATATTTGCTAGGAGCTTTTGCTTTGAATGGGAGCTCTTTTATATGTTGGTAACGATTTGATGTAGTCTTTGTTTCTTACTGGTACCTGAAATGGATAAATGAGGATTTTCTGAGCTATTCTCTCGAGTAAAACCTTTAAGCAGAAGACCTTGCTGCTAGTTTTTCTGGTAATAGATGTTCTCCCATGGATGGGAATATTAACAGTGACATGGATGTTCAAGACGCATATTTGCGAATGCATCATTTCTGTAACGGCGCAGCCGTTTTCTCTTTTAATTTATTACATTTAATCATGAAAATACTTCTTTTCAGCTTCTGTGGGACAATGTGATTGCTACTACTTAAGTGACGTTATTTCTTAGGATGGAAAGGGAACCAACAGGTTATCTCAACTTAATTAAGAAGAGGTTGATACTGAATGGGCTTTTTGGTCAGTTTAAAGATGAATTATTGTCAATTAGGGTGAGCATAAGTAGGGTGATTATTTTTGATGTGGTTTAATTTTAGATTAAAACAAATAATTAAATTAAAAATTGTTTTTCAAGTTTTTGATTTTTTCCATTTTCAAATCAATTTAAATTGCAATTATTTCTAGGTTTTTTCATTGATCATATTTTTCAGGAATTCTATTTTATCTTGTTTCTATTTTCACATCTCTTTGCTTATTTTTTGAGAAATCTTGGCTTTCTCAATAAGCATGACTTTTTCTTAGACTAGTTAGGCATGCATGAGGTGTAAAAATTCAACCTTAATTCTTTTTTTGTTAGATTCTTGTCCATTATGTGACTGATATTTTTATATTCGGCTCTTCAATAAATAACTAAACCTGATTTTCAATTATTGTCCTCGTAAGACCAATATCAAGAAGAGCACAAAAAAACATTTTATTGGTTTAACATAACAATCTTTTTCGGTTACATGTGCATGAAAAATTTTATAATAATTACAAGATTATGTGAGATATAAAAAGAAAGATAGAAAAAATTTAAAGCAAAAATAAAGAGAGGCGTGCCTTTGATAAAAGGATTGAGAAGCATGGAGCAGGAGCTTAAAAATTGTGGACTGTGGATCATAGAGGAAAATCAGAAAAAAGAGAGATGCAAGGAGCAAAGGGAGGCTGTTGGCTGATTTTGTTTTTAAGGAATGCTAATTTAGGTTTGGGGTTAGAAAAAATATATCCTATTTATACTTGTATTTTTAAGTGTTGGCCTGGTTGGATTGATTCAGTTTGGTTCGGTTCAATCGCTTTCAGACTTTAAAAACTAAATTAGAACTTTTTTATGATTTTTAATTAGTTAATTTTTTTTTTGGTTTTTTCAGTTTTCTCAGTTTAATCGGTTGTTTGATTTTTTTACTCACCCTTTTTATCAACTAGATGACTTGCTTGAGCAAACCGTGTGTAGAACAACATTTAAACAAGTTTCAAGAGAACTTTTTCCATTTTGTATTAGTATATTATCCTGTGTTTTTAAATGTAAATAAAATATTAAGAGTATAAAGATTTTTTTTAATAGTATCATTAAACCTAACGAAGTGAATTAATTTTAAAACCTCTCAATTCAACTCTTTGTCTAACTCAAGTTTTTAATTAAATTGTGTGAGAGCTAACTCTAATTGAAAGAAATATTGTTCGGTAATTGGATCATATATGGAGCTGTAGATCTTGGATTTAGATTTATTTTATATGGTTGGAAAGGTTAGACGTAGCCCTATAACTTTCATGTAGAGGTTTGGTTTTGAAAAGGCTATTTTCAAGTCCAAATTGTAGCAACAACGAAGAAGTCCGAATCTGTCCTGCAGTCTAAACACTGTTCACTGTTCAGCCCATATCTTGAGTTCTAGAAGTCCAAATGACCTTAATTTTTTTTTTCTGAAAAGATGAGATAATTTCTTAGAACTTTAATGTGGAGGTCTAGTTCAAATTCTAACTTTATCCATGATGTTTTATTCAGACAAGAGGAGATAAGGATTGTCACCAAGTCAATAATTGACCATCCACTCATTAATTAGTCATCAAATCAATAGTTTCTAATTGTGGCCTATAAAAGGAGGTATTTGCCATGCATTTAGGCATCTTGGTTTCCAGATCAAGATCATGTTCTTGCTTTCTCTTTTTGTATTTTTGCAATGCTTAAGTTTTGCTTTAATTAATATCTTGTTTATGCATTTTATTTCCTTTTCTTTCCTTAGTTAACTTTTATTTTATTTATATTTCTATCTTTCATTATGTTTAGCTAATTTTATTATGTCAGGGTGAAAGGTTACACTAATGGTATAAGAATAAGTATAGTGTAAACTCAATATGGACTTTAATGTTTGATACTAATATTTTTTATATTTAATATCTTATTCACTCTTTAATACTTTGCTTGTTAAATGATTAATCTAGATTTATGTTGTATAACACTTGGTACAACAAATGCTTGGCACTTTTATAGCCCAACCATATGGTATAACCTATACCTATGCTATGAAAGAAACTTGATTTGTTGTTAACATAAGTTATAATCATGAATGCCTGATAATATTTACAAGTACTAACATTATTCGAATAAGATAACTAATGTAATCATGTTAACAATTTATAATCTGATTAAAACCTCCTTTGTGTATAGTTTACATTTGAGTAATAAGAGTTTATACTATACTTGTTTGAAATACCATTAGTGAAACCTCTAACGTTGATATTTGTTGTTATCATTATTTAATCCTCACATTGATCTTCCATCTCAAAGTTCTCATCAATTTCTTATTATTATTATTATTATTATTCTTCTACTACTACTACTACTAGTATTATTATTATTACTATTAGTATTATTATTGGTATTAGTATTAGTATTATTGTTATTGTTATTGTTGTTTATAATTTATATAATTAACCTCCTTGTGGTTTGACTTCGGTCTTACCGGGTTATTTATTACTTCGACACTCTTACACTTAGGAGAAGACATCAATCTTTTGGTAGTGTTAACAACCCCCATAACTTGACTACCTCTTAAAAATATAGCTATTGACACTGGCCCCATTAACCCAAGGCTACTCTCCCATACATTAAATGAATCTTTCTCTCAGCTAGTACTTGACCAAGATGATTTGTTGATTTTGAAAACTATATTTCCTTCCCAGGATTGGATCCATAAAAAACACAAATGTTTCTTATTTACCAACAGAAAAAAAAATTATCGATGAAAGATTCACCGACGGAGCATTTTCATTGGTGATTTCGTTGGTAAATTAATTAATGACAGAATATATATCTTATGCTGACAGAAAAATTTTATCGGTAAAACTGTTAAATGTTGTAGTGAAGTCCTTGTGCGATGGTTTAACACGCACACACACACACACACATACCCATTTTTACCCAGAATGTCATGCTTAGATGATGATGTGGGTTTGACTTGTTTTCAGGCCCAACATCCTTGAGTTTAGGTATATACTAAGTCTAAATACATGTGTGTCTAGTGACACGATTAAAAAATTGATGTCTTCTCCCAAGTGTAAGAGTGTCGAAGTAATAAATAACCCAGCAAGACGAGGGTCGAACCACAAGGAGGTTAACTATAATAATAATAATAAGTTAAACAGGATTTTGAGATGTAAGATTAATGTGAAAATTAATCAAAGATAAAAACAGTTATCAAGGTAAGAGGATCCACTAATGGTATTTTAAATAAGTATAATATAAACTCTTTTTATTACTCAATTGAAAATCACACACAAAAGAGGTTCCAATCGGATGATTTTTTATTAATAGCTCATTATAAATTATTAACATGATCATATTAATTATCTTATTTAAGTAACACCAAACTTTTAAATATTTTCAGGAATTCATAATGCTAACTTATATTAATAACAAATTAAGTTTCTTTCATAACATAGATGTAAGTTATACCTTATGGTTAGTTATGAAAGTACCAAGCATTTGTTCTACCAAGTGTTATATAACAAAAATCTAGATTACTATTTAACAAGCAAGGTATTGAGAATTAATAAGATAAAAATTATAAGACATGTTAATAGCAAGTTATTTAGGAT
The DNA here is from genome assembly GCF_000495115.2 of Populus euphratica. Classification (NCBI taxonomy): domain Eukaryota; kingdom Viridiplantae; phylum Streptophyta; class Magnoliopsida; order Malpighiales; family Salicaceae; genus Populus; species Populus euphratica. Next base: position 620,721 of record NW_011499903.1, on the reverse strand, counting down.
ATAAGCATTAAAGTCCATATTGAGTTTATATTATACTTATCTTAATATCATTAGTGAAACCTTTTCATAATAACATAAAAACTTAGCAGTATTCTAGTTTGGACTGAATCACAATCTCTTTTCTAAGCTTAGCCTGCTATTTATCTTCTCAATTTCAGTACTTAAACTCATTAATTAATCCCTTAATTCATGTGATAGGCATACATTTAAAATAAATATTTACCATAAATTAAAGGTATCTTATATTATTAGATATGTTATTATAAAACATGCTTTAGTTAAGAAATTATTGATACTTAAAGTGCAAAATGATGATATAAAACCTTGATAAAAATGCACTTTTAAGTACTAATCATATAGTCTATACACAACTTTTATTAGAAAAGATTCAATGCATTAATCTAGGATGCAAATCCCAGTTGATTTGCAGCCAAATAATTGAAATGAGGAAACTACAATATTCTCATTGATTATGTGCTGATTCTAGTGATTTGCCAGCTGATCAGAGTACCCAAGATAAAGCAAAGTTTTTAAACAAAGTGAAGAACTTTTATTGGGATGACCCTAACTTATTCAAATACTGTCATGATTAAATATTTTAAAGATGCATTCTTGACAATGAGGTACTAGTGTCATTCAACTTTGTCATTTTGAAGCATGTGGAAGTTATTTCTCGTAAAAAAAGACAGCTATAAAAATCTTTCAAAATAGATTTTATTAGCCCACTATGTTAAAGGACACGTATGCATTCTGCAAAACTTGTGAAAATTGTCAAAAAGTTGATACTGGTCAAAAAGTTTTGTTTTATAATTCTCAACTC
>NW_011499903.1:618503-618943 GCF_000495115.2 Populus euphratica | reverse complement strand
ACTGAAAGTCTGTCATCGATGTGCTAGATGGACTTGTAATGCACAATGTCATTATTTAGGACGTGAAGATAAAATACAATTCATTAAGGATGACCTGAGTAAGGAGTCTTTAGATAATCTTCTATTAACTCTTGAGATGCATCCTAGTGGAGATGTGCATTGTGCAATTCATGATTTATGGCCCCATTTTCATAAAAAAAACATGATCGACTTAGTCTTGAGAATCTAATTAAAAAAGATCCTGTTTGCCAGTTTTTAAGAAAACTGGATGAGAAGCCTATCTCCAATCCATAGAGGGTATTTAAGCCGTTCTTGGACGTAAAACCAGGGGAAGATGTAAGCCACAATCATAACTACCTGTATATACACATGTTTTTTCAACAAACAAATAAATAAAGAGAGTGTGTGTGTGTGACTCTAGCTGGCCTACATATAGGTGG
>NW_011499903.1:617916-618349 GCF_000495115.2 Populus euphratica | reverse complement strand
TTTTATAAATTGGTCATCTAAGAAAGCCGTAAAAAGCTTAGATTGGATTTGAGTATTTATTTATGAATATTTATGTCTTTTGATTTTATTCTTGTGTTTTGTTATTTCTTATATTTGTTTAAGTGTGTTTTAGGTTTGTCAGCATTTATTATTTCAGGTGATGTCTTCCATACTCTATCTTTTTACATTAGAACATTGAGGACAATGTCTCATTTTGGTTGGAGGGAAAGGGTAGTAGCTTTTCAAAAAAATAAAAAAAAACCAACTGTGTTTTCTATTTCATAAAGCATGTGCAAAATTATTGTTACTAGGATGACAGAGTAAATGAGCTCTTTTGTTAAAATGACTCTTGAGATGCATCTTAGTAACCATTCTTAACAAGGTCTATTATAATACTTCCTGAAATATTCAGGTTTACAAACTCTCGCATTAT